>NW_007198132.1:465359-479441 GCF_000164805.1 Carlito syrichta | reverse complement strand
CAGCAGTTTTTTGGAGTTGGAGTCTCACTCTGTTGCCCAGACTGGAGTGCAGTGGCCGCTCCCGGCCACCGCAGCCTCGACCTGCTGGGCTCCGGCGATCCTTCCGCCTCAGCCTTCCGAGTAGCTGGAACTAGAGGCGCGTGCTACCACACCCGGCTAATTTTTGATTTATTGTAGAGATGTGGTCTCGCCAAGTTGCTCAGGCGGGTCTCGAACCCACAGGCTCAGGCAATCCACTCACCTCAGCCTCCCCAAGGCTCAGGATTACAGGCTGAGTCACTGAGTTCGGCTAAAAAATTGTTTCTTTATTCTTACATATTTAAGCTTCAGTTACCTTCAAAGTACATGCCATTTGATGCAATACATCTATCAAGATGCCTTTTCCACAGCTCAAGACGGTTTTTGAACTCATCATTTTGATGCCTTCTTCTAGTGCTTCTGTCATTTTTTTGTTTCACCTCTTCCACACTGACAAGCTGTTTCCCTTTGAGGATTTTTTTTCATCCGGAGAAACAAAAAAAAGTCACTCAGGGCTAGACTGGATGAATAGGGAGGGTGAAGAACAGCGGCCACGCCATTATTGGTCAAAAAATGCTGAACACTCAATATGGTATAGGCAGGTTATTCGTGTAAATCACCCATCATGAAATAAGCAACACGTTGAAAGACTCTAAAAAAACAAAAATTCACTGAAGCCAAATTCAGTCTCTCGGAACAACACTAGCTGGTACACTGATGCCAACGGGTTCTTAGAACACTCATCTAGCTGAAGAAGCCTGTACTACAAGGGACCCGCCCTCTGAAAAAATAATTCCAGGTTTTTGGGGTCTCCTTGTATAACTGTTGAAGCTAGGTGATGTGTAGGTATGGGTTAATTTATTATTTCCTCTATTTTTTATGTTTGAAAATTTTCACAACCAAAGGTTTCAGATATTCAGCTAATATCACACATTTTGGAGGGGTGATGGTCCTGCCTAGTTTTTATTTGTCCTAGAAATGTATGAATGTTAATGTGGGCAAAACATTATAAAATCTCTGGTAGAAAATGACACAAACGTTTTTGGTTTTCTGAGCTCACTTTGCTATTTCATGCTATTTCATCACACAATTTACTCACTCTGAATAATGTCTTTTCACTCTCACATATATGAAGAGTGATCCACTTTTCAAAACCCAACTCAAATACCATCCCTTTCAGCATGCCTTCCTTACACATTCTCTAAAGAAGTTTATTTTCTTTCTTTCTTTCTTTTTTATTTGGGATCTCACTCTGTTGCCCAAGTTGGGGTACAGTGGCACGATCATGGCTCACTGCAGCCTCGATCTCTTGGGTTCAAGTAATCCTCCTTCTTCAATTTCCTAAGCAGCTAGAACTAAAGGTACAGACCACCAAACCTAGTTAATTTATTGACTTTTTTTGTACAGATAAGGTCTCGCTTTATTGCTATATATACGTAAATAGCTTTTTTCTATATTGCTTAAGGAATGATGACAAAAAAAAGTCTGTACATGTTCATTTCAGATACAATGATCACTTTTTTCCCCTGAATATTTCAATCTGTGGCTAGTTGAATTCATGGATGGGAGCTCACAGATACAAAGAGCAGGCTATATATGTCTTTAATATTTTTTTTTCAGTAGATGATACTAGGAAGCCACTCAAGCCCTAGATGGGTAAGACAAAGGCAAGATGTTGTGCTAGTACCTCAGGGAGCTGTCAGTCAAATCAAAACACACAACCACAATTTTTTAGAATAATATCTGTATGTTCTTCCCTTCCCACAATTGTAAGCCACACTAAGAATATAGCTGCTGTCCCTGTGGCCGCTACTGAGCTGGGAAATAAGGCATGGTAGGTGGGTAAGCATGTTTTATACGACACTTTTGTATCAAAATTTAGCAGCCTCTTTCTTTATTAATCACTCCCCTTGTTGTATAAGTTTTTTATTAGATTGCAGAGTGCCAAAAAAGTTGATTCTGTCCGTTTCTGCCAGCCCAATGGTTGCTTCAGTTGAAGGACTGATTCTTAGAGCCTTCTACACCATCATTTTTCCCACGTCTTCCAAATATATTAAGTTGTTACATTTAACTTATAATATTAAGTCATTTATTTTCTTTCTATAAACTTCGTTCAGGCTATTTCTTCTACATGAGACATCCTTTCCACTATTCTTTGCTTGTCTAACTTTTATTCAAACTTAGATGTATTTTCTAGAAGTAATTCTTCAAATGTGCAGATTGAGCTACGTACTTATTCTTTATACTGCCATTAGTCTTCTGCATAATATTCTTTTACAAATCAACGCATTCCTGAAATTACCTGTTACTGTCTTGATCTCCCTCACTAAAGAATGCCTTGATAGCAGTTACATGTATAATGCATTGCCCTCAGGAACATTCTCATTACAGGCAATGAGTCTCAACTGGAGGGGCACAGTCTCCTCACCCTGGTTGAGGATTGCCATGTTAGACTGTAGACCTTTCTTGTACATCTAAAGCCTGGCACAGGCCACACATCATGCCCTGCGCTGCCCAGACTAGTGAACAATACAGTCAGGATGGCTAAAATTGACCCTATGAAACCAAAGGGCAAGATGCCTGCCTATGCCTTTTTTGAGCATACGTGCAGAGAACATCAACATAGGAAGAAAAATCTAGAGGTTCCTGTCAATTTTGCAGACTTTTCCAAGAAGTGCTCTGAGAGACAGAAGACAGTGTCTGGCTAAATTTGACGAAATGATAAAGGCAGATAAAGTACGCTACGACTGGAAAATGAAGAATTATGGACCAGCTAAGGAAGGCAAGAAGAAGAAGGACCCTAATGCCTCCAAAGGAAAACTGTCTGAATTCTTCCTGTTCTGTTCAGAATTTCGCCCCAAGAGCAAACCCACAAACCCTGGCATCTCTATTGGAGATGCTGACAAAAAAGTTGGGTGAGATGTGGAATAACTTAGGCAATAGTGATAAGCAGCCTTACATCACTAAGGCAGTGAAGTTGAAGAAGAAGTACAAGAAGGATGTTGCCGACTGTAAGTCTAAAGGAACGTTTGATGGTGCAAAGGGTCCCACTAAAGTTGCCTGGAAAAGGTAGAAGAGAAAGCCGAAGAAGATGAGAAGTAAGAAGAAGAGGAGAATGATGAATAAAAAACTGTTTATCTATAAAATAAAATAAAATAAAATAAAGCCTGGCACAATGCCTCAAGTTCAATAGTTGCACAGTGAATACAATTATTACATGGACCTATAAGATTTAGGCAATACACAGGAAGAAACAAAGTAACCTATAACATGCTTATTCTTTACTTTAGCAACTTACGTTCTGGTTGTTTTTCATTAGGTGTTATGGATCGCACAAAATCCTGTGGAGTCATAAACACTTCTGTTTCACCAGGTTCATTGATGACTTTCAAGGTGGCAAAATATCGGAAGATTTTGTCTGGTGTGGAGTAGGCTCGAATCCTATTCTCATATTCCATCACCTAAAGTTAGAAATGCAGAAAGTGTTACTATGTTAAGTAATGTTCATATGCTCATCTATTCTCATCATCAATGGACATAAATTTTCATATAGTTCCCATCTTATTTGGGGAGAAATTCTATTATATCTTTTTTCAATAATTCCATTTTTTAATATTACAAATAAACTTGAGCATTAAAAATTTTGGATCTCTTTTTTCAACATACCATTCACACTCCACTTGAGGCAATGCTCATGTAACTTTTGTCTAGAACTTTTTTTGAAAAATTTTCTGATTTCTCAAATCACTGAAGGCTAGCAAAACTGAAAAATGTCATAAGAGATTTCAAAAGATCTCAGTAACAGGGTACAATGTCACGTATATTACAGCCTAAAGGTTTCTAAATATCATGTTGTCAAAAAAGGACTGATTTTACAGTTCTTACTTCTACGCAATTTCCTGACTTCTAAAACAAAACAGACTTGAAACTTCATAAGGCTTCAAAGGCTAGCAGACCTTCAAAGGCAAAGTACATAAATGATGGCATTAATTGGTCTGATGCAATAGACTTTTTACTTTTGACAATAAAAGTAAGGAAATGACAGAGATTCTGTACATACGGCATATTTAGAAAGTAGTAGAGTTGGGAAGCAAACAAGCAAATGTTTGAATAGCAACAAAAGTAAGTATGACATACATTTAACTAAAAGCTTATCATGTTAATATGAAAGCTCATTCCCTTATCTGGCATATAAGCTCACATTTCTGTGCACAGAACATACAAAATACTATACCAATAACATATCTTTGTGAAAACATTTCTCCCATACCTGAATTTTATGTTTGAGACAGTCAACAATAAATAGTATTTTATATATAACCGACTAGAAAATGTATGAAGGCAATAAAGCCTAAAGCCCGACAGTTCAATATCTATAAAGCAACTAATATTGAGACAAACTTTATTAATGTTTCAAATTTGCCACATTAACATAGCAATTACTGTAACTGTCAATTCTGGCTAGCTGTCACTTTGAAGTCATTGGCAGCAGCTGTTTAACAAGGGTCTTAATTCCACTACCACATGTGCTTTAAGCAATGGAGAAAAGACTGCTAATCTGTAACTACACTTGACAGGAATCTCTTCAAGGCTAACTTGAATTATAATATGAATAGATTTCAGAGGAGACTTTTTCAAAAGATTGAGCAAGTGGCAAACACAATAAGGAGGTTTCCAGACTCTTAGCAGCCTTGTGACTTAGCTACAAGTCTTAAATCAAAGTCATTTCATATTAGACTACAATTGTCTGCTGGGAAATAATGGTTACAAAAGAAATACCTTTCTTTATATCTGTATTCTTGTTTTTCCTCTGAACAACAACAGCAAAAAAGGAAATACATGGAATGCTTAAGGTATATAAGCCGTGACTACTACCAAAGAGGACTTTGTGAACTAAAAAGTTAAGACAATCGTACACAAGATAAGGGTAGAAAAATAAATTAAAAGTGAAGAATTTAAGACTGAAAACCATTCCTTTTTGAAATAATAGGTCAAGGAAAGTAATATACTCAATGCACTCCCTCATTGCTAGAATTTAGTATAGACATATTGTATAACATATATTTTGCTTTTCCACATAGCATTGTATCTTGAGGATCATTCCATAGCAACTGATTTGGAGCTGCCTCCTTTTAATTGGCGATGTTAAAAGGAACACTAAGAAACTATTACATAGAGAACTCAGAATAGCATCCAGGATAGCAAAGGTTTGAAAGCAGAGATATATAGAAAATTATTAAGGGATTTGGGGATGTCTAGTAAAAAGATTTACTAAGGGAGTTACAATAGTTAATTCAATCATTTACCTTATAAAACGTTCTGGAGGGTCATTATGTTAAGATAGTTGTCGCCAATTAAACTGCCAGACTTAACTGGATCAAAATTCAGGTGTAATTTTTCCTTAATTTTTCCTATATGAACTGCACCAAAGAGTAATCAAATAGTATTTGTAACCAAACAATAAATGAGGGATAGTGTTTCTTTATAAAATATTCCAAACACTAAATGAAAAGTTTTGATAAAACTAAACTATTACCATTTTGCAACCCCAATGGATGAACAGATCTAGGTCTTGAAATCAATAGCTACTAAGTCATAAAAAGAAAATCAACTAGACAGTAGGTGCCTCATGGAAAAAGAACATAATATCATTTCTAATCTTGCCACAGGGATCAAATAGAGTCTGACTGAGCCTCAGAATCCAGCTGCCAATATTCAGGTAATACAGAATAGAGGACATGCTGAATTGCGCTGAGAATAAGCCTCAGTAAAACCCAGATCACAGGAAACCTTATGGGTTAAATGGCCTGGATACTGTAACCTGTAGATTAAGAGACTTAAAACATATCATCAAAACAAAATAGGCAAGATTAAGTTATATGTTCAAGGATGAACATTTGCGTGATTAAACTACAAAAAATGAAAAGAATCGGTTACTAAAAATTAGTTTATTATGACTACACGCCTCTACGTCAGAATCCCGCCTAGGTGGAACAATATAGCAGCCCCATGGAGCTTCGGTTGGCTTCAGATAGTCGGTTCCCCAAGGTCCCTGCCGGTGGGATGGCCTGTCCCCATGGTGCGACGCCCCGCTTTACCCGCTCCCGCGCGTCCGGACCGAGGTCCGGTGCGGAAGGCCTCTCGTCCCAGGACACCGGGCACAGCAGAAAGGCGGCCGCCCCCTTGCCCATCATGCACCGCACGTTTGTGGGGAACCTGGTGCTAAACCATACGTAGACGACCTGCTTCTGGGTGGGGGTTTCGTATGTGGCAGAGCAGCTCCCTCGCTGCGATCTATGGAAAGTCAGCCCTCGACACAAGGATTTGTAAACAAAAAATAAGTAAATAGAAATCAGTTTAGTAGTTTCCTATATCTATGTTTTTATTTTATAGTAAAACAATTGTTAAAAAATCAGACATTCTATGTGAGGCTGAACAGCAGAACTAGACTCCTGTATAAAAGTTTTAGACAAGATTTTGGCCAAATAAGGAAAAACTTCTAATACAGTATTCCAAAATAAAGCAGAGGGTTCCCAGCATAGAGGTAGTTAAATGGATGATGAATAAGCACATGAGCTATATCTCACCTAAGCTATAGGAACTGTGATGATTACTTAAAAACCTTGTATATAACAAATGCCGTCATCTTTTAGCTTGTTACTTAACTTTACTTAGAGATGAAACAAAAACAAAAAGCAAATGAACCACTGAAGAGTAAGGCCCTGAGCCAGGTGCGGTGGCTCACACCTATAATCCCAACACTTTGAGAAGCCAGGGCAGGAGGATCACATGAGGCCAGAAGACTAAGAGCTGCCCAGGTAACATAGCAAGGGCCTATCTCTACAAGAAAAAAAATTAAAAAAAAAATTAGACAGGTGTAGTAGTGTGCACTTGTAATCCTAGCTATTTGGGAGGCTGTGAAGGGAGGATCACCTGAGTCCAGGAGTTTGAGGCTGCAGTGAGCTATGATCACACCACTGCATTCCAGGCTAGGCAACCAAGTAAGACACTGTCTCTAAAAAAATTTAAGAAAAAATAAGTAATAATAAGCCCTTGCTTTGAAGTTGAGTTTTTAAAAAGGAAAAGAACATTTTTATAACTATCCAAAAAAGTTTTAGGAAAAAAGTCAATTTTCTCAGACTATGATTTGACAACTTTAGGTGGTATGGACCAGTGATGAAAGACACTTCTTCATTTTAATGACAGAAGCAAGGGGAAGAGATTATAAAAATAGGTGAGTCTACCCAAGTTGGTACTATTGGCTGTGATGAATACCTAGTTTACTCAGATAGTGCTTTAAAACTCTGCTCCTTGGTTTCTCTCCTGAATGAGTCCAGGAGCCGTTAATAAATAATCCACGAAGAGTTACTAACACAGTTCCCATAACCAACCTCATCCCTCCAAAGAAATACCTATCTTTTGACCATGAATGGGGGATTAGATGAGATGAACAACTGGTGCCTCTGCTTGCTTTTTAGTCCATATCAGGTCCATACAACCACAGGCCTCTGATCCAAATGCCTGTATGTCTTAATTGTCTGATTCAGTTGGCTTACACAAGTGGGGAGGATGGAAAAACATGAGCTCTTTCTATTGGTTTTGTTGGGTTTCTTTGAGTTAGAGTCTCACTCTGTCGCCCAGACTGGAGGGCAGTGGCATACTCCCGGCCACTGGAGCCTCGACCTGCTGGGCTCCGGCGATCCTTCTGCCTCAGCCTTCCAAGTAGCTGGAACTACAGGCGCATGCTACCACGCACGGCTAATTTTTTGATTTATTGTAGAAGAGATGAGGTCTCGCCAAGTTGCCCAGGCGGATCTCGAACCCGTGGGCTCAGGCAATCCACTCACTTCAGCCTCTATTGTTAAAAGGGACACATCTTCTCTCAGTCCTGATACAAGTTCTATGACTTAATTAGGTATAATGCCCAAGGAAAACCAAGGATATAATGTCTTCAGCCCAAGTGAATGCAGGTGACAGTGAATCTCTGTGGGACCTAGTTTTGGAAATAATGCATAAGCATAGAATGCAGACTGGGCCAGGTCTAGAAAAGGTAGCAAGCAAAAAGGTTTTGTAAATACACCATGTGGCTGGCATGCTTTCTCTGAAGAGGTTACTTATAGCCTAATCTGTAACCTAACACTTATCTTCTTGTTAGAGACTCCTATCTTTTTGCTCTAGTCAATTTTTGGCCATCCACAGTAATGACCATCTGTCACAGGATGACTTAAAGTTTTATGCAATTCCAAGTTCTATGACACTAGTCTTACTGGGTAAAATGTAAATTAATTTTTGGCAGTAAAATAATATATAACAAAAGTTTCCATATCAGCATTTTAAAACGTCACTCAAAATAAGTCCCAACATTATTAAAGAACATATTTTTTTCATTTCTAGTGTCTTGTTGGTAAAATTTCTTCCACAAGTTTTGTTGATGTTGAGAAATCTCTGTAGCCTTGATTCTTGATCTTTCTTTTAAAACAAGCTTATTAGTAAGGGTAGGTAAAAATGCTATTACAAATACACCTCAAAATACAATGGCTCAAATAAAATGAATGAAAATGTGTTTCTCATTAAGATTCAATCCACAGTACATATTTCTGGTTGGCAAGAAGTCATAAGTTCCTTCAGGTATTCAAGCTGAAGGCAGTCAACATGTGACTTCCAAGGTCAATTCCAGTCATCACTACTCCAACCTCAGGAAAGGGAAAAAAAGCATTGAAAAACCCTATGGGAGACTTACCAGCCTGGCCTAGAAGCAGCTCAAAGCATTCCCATTCATAGGCAACTAACAATGTCAACCAAATGAAAAATCAGAGCTGAAGACCACATTTAGAAATCCTAAGATCACTAAAATAATATAATGATAACTGACCTAGGTTACACCATGAGCAAAGTCTTGTAATTAAAAGAGTGTATTAATGGTGCAACAGAAAGAGCAAGGATTTTGGAGTTCGATTTATATTTTACTCCTGCCTCTGTGAGTAGGTTAACCAATTGTATGATTTTAGACAGGTTACTTAATTGCTTCATATATGCATATATGCAGATTTTCATCCATGGTTCCTGGCTCATAACTCCCACAGACCTTGGTACAGGTCTCTGTTATAATGTGGGGGCACATTAGACCTCAGAAGAAGGCCCCCAGAAACAGAATCTCTCTCTTTTGGGCCTTTTGCTGGTCCAAAGCAGGACTCTAATCTGATTGTGGTAAAAGACCCTCATTCCAGAGAGGGTCTTATCCCATACTCCGGAGAAAGGAATGCTGCACAAAGAGGTCAATGATAATCTGAACAATCAGGACTTGCTGTGTTTCCCACTCAGTCTATTAGTATGAGACCATACTCTTTTTACCCAGTCACATTTCTACATGGTTGTCAATCATGTCTATGTAATGAAGCCTCCATAAAAACTCAAAAGGACAAGGTTCGAAGAGCTGAACTCATACAGGTTCCAGGAGAATGGCACATATAGGGACAGGATGGACCCTCCACACCCCTTCCTCATACCTCGCCCTACACATCTCTTCATGTGTACCCTCTGTAACATCCTTTATAATAAACCAGTAAGCATAATCAAGCATTTCCCTGAGTTCTGTGAGCTGACCTAGCAAATTAATTGAATCCAAAGAGGGGAGTGTGGGAATGCCAACTTGAAGCTGGTCTTCCAGAAGTTCTGGAGGCCTGAACTTACGACTGGTAACTGAAGCAGGGGGTCAGTCTTAGAGAAGCAGGGGGTCAGCCCACAACTGTGGAATCTGACACTATTTCCAGGTAGTGTCAGAACTAAATTGGAGGATACCCAGCTGGTGTCTGATGCTTGGTGTGTGGGGAAAAACCCCCACACCTTTGGTCACAGAGGTCTTCTGTGTTGATTGTTGTGGTGTGAGAGTAGAGCAAAAATATGGTTTCAGAGAGTTTTTCTCTAAAGAGGTACAGATAGCATATTTTATATCTTTTACTATTTGTGTTTTCCTATTAATCAACTTAAAATTACTTACAACTTACTGAACCAAATAATCTGACTACTTCAAATGAAGATGCCTGGCCATGAACAGTGGCCCACACCTGTAATCCCAGCACTTTGGGAGGTTAAGGTGGGAGGACTCCTTGAGCACCAGAGTTCAAGACCATCCTGGGCAATATAAAAAGACCTCGTCTCTACAAAAATAAATAAAATAGGCTATGTGTGGTGGTGCATGCCTGTAGTCCCAGCTACTTGGGAGGCTAAGGTGGAAGGACTTCCTGAGTCCAGGAGGTTGAGCCTATGGTGAGTATGGTCATGCCACTGTACTCCAAACTGGGCAACAGAATGAGACTCCCACTCAAAAATTAAAAAATAGTGATGCCAATTAGCCTCAATCAAACAAATAGCTCAGAAATACAGATGCAGGTTTGCTGGGGCCAGTCTGATGACAGGCAAAGTAGATCAGGTTTCACAGAATACGGAAAGAAGGGCAATAAACGTGCCTAAAAAGAGGCACAGACCCAGAGCCAGATTCATTGAGTAAAAGAATGAGCTATGGCAGGAATTCTCCTGAACATGAAAGGAGGGTGAAGCTTTAGCCAGCTGCTACCTAGAGAAAATGCTCATATAAAACTCGATACCTACAGCGTCAAGAGGAATCATCCACAGTTGTTCCAGAATCTCTGCCAAACTGCTGTTGGGCTCAGTGACTTACTCTTCAATACAATGAGAAGCAAACACAGAGTCATGAATATAAAGCCCAGTTCTGAACAAAAAGGCCTGGCAGATGAGAGAGAGTAGTCATCAAACTACTGAATAGAAAAAACTAAGCATAATATAAACAAAAGAAAACAAAAAGTTCAATAAGCTCCCATACAAAATGGGACTACAGATTAAAATTCTAAAAATACTTAGAAAAAAGTCAGTTAAGCACAAATCAGTAAGTAGGAGATGAATTCACTTCTAACAAAAGAAAATAATGAAGCAACCTAAAAATGACTTTTTAAAAATCCGCATGTTTAGAATCCTGAAAGACCTGAAGGAGGAAAGTATATACACACCCATGCAGGCACACACACAAACTATAAAACAAAAAGATGGAAAAGAAAAAATAAAGGAATCTTGGAAATTTAGAATATTATCATTGAAATCTTAAAAAATTTAAAATGCATAAATTCTAGAATACACGCAAAGAGAGGAAATGAATAAACCGGAAGACAGTAACTG
Source organism: Carlito syrichta (assembly GCF_000164805.1). NCBI lineage: Eukaryota > Metazoa > Chordata > Mammalia > Primates > Tarsiidae > Carlito > Carlito syrichta. The sequence goes on along the minus strand of NW_007198132.1, from coordinate 468,233 downwards.
AAGAATTAAACCTTAATGCACTATAAAGAACTAATGAAAACAAATTTGAAAGAGCAGCTAAAATATATGCAGGATAGATTGTGGGGGTCCCACATACATTTAACAGGAGTTCCAAAATAAAAGACTAAAGGGAATGGAAGCAATGTAATACTGAAGCAATGTGTAAGAATTTTCCAGAACTGAATACTTGAAGTTTCAGAAAGGAGAGGAAAATAAAAATTTTTTTAAAAGAGTAAAATCAAATGAAAAACAAAATAAAACGAGAGAAGCATGCAGAGACTAACAATAATAGTATGCCATGAACTAAGTGACATGATGGACTCAACTCTTTGTAATTGAGAATTTTTAAAAATTTTAAACAAAAGTAAACACACAAAACAACCAGATCATGCATAGGAATGAAGCTTAGGAAATTTAGCAGACCAGTTTACCTGTGAAGAGGATGGGAGAGGGACAGGATTGGGAAGGAGTATACAAGCAATGTATTTTTTATATTCACTTCTTTTGTGAAAAACAATCTGAAGTAAATACAGCAAAATATTAAAACTTGACAAAATTGAGTGTTGGGTACATACATGCTCATTATGTTATTCTCTATTTTTTCCCTGAATATTTGAAATATTACCAAAAAATCAAGAGAACATTTAAATAGTAAAAGCAAAAAAGCATAAATGAAAGTGATGATGTGGAGGACAGCATGACGAGACCACAGGACCAGATTGGAGGAAAAGAAAGAAATGATCAAAGCAGAGGGGAAAAGAGTTTTTTAAAAAGTGGTTTAAGGAAAACTTGGTGTGGTGCCACTATTTTTTCTGCCTTCAATCTCTGCACCTGTCGCTGAGCTTCCAACAGCGCAATACTCATCCAGGAGTTCACAATCTCTGTGGTCCATAAAAGCCACTGTAAGGCAGGAAGGCCCAAAGATGAACATGCTATTTTCAGTAGAAAACAAGTGGTGGTTACTACTTATAATGACTTTGTATTTTGGATCTGGATTTGATGCACATTTTTTTATAGTAAGACACCAACTGCTTAAGAAATAAGAACATTTTAACGCATCCACAAAACAAATATGAACAGCATTTTAGGAGGTACAGTGTCTTTGAAAAATGAATCGGTCAGGCTTGGTGGTTCAGTCTATAATCCCAGCACTTTGGGAGGCCGAGGAGAGTGGATTGTCTGAGTCTGTGGGTTCGAGACCAGCCCGGGCAACTTGGCAAGGCCTCGTCTCTACAATAAATAAAAAAATTAGCTGGGCATGGCAGCATGCACCTAGTTCCACCTTAGAAGGCTGAGGCGGAAGGATCACCTAAGCCAGCAGGTAGATGCTGGGGAGCTGTGAGCGTGCCACTGCACTCCAGTCAGGGCAATGGAATGAGACTCCAACTCAAAAAAAAAAAAAAGGAAAGAAAAGAAAAATGAATCAAACTCTTGAACTCATATAGGATACTAGATATGCTTTAATTATTAATTAAAAAAACTTATAAAAATGTGGTTTATTATTTTTAATGTTATAGAAGAAAACCTCTTAACATGTCTATATAGACTATGTAAAAGGATGAATAGACAATGACTGAAAAAATCAGAACAAATGATGAAATAGACTATTGGGAATACAGAAAGACACGCAGAACAATTCTTCTTGAACAGGGAAAAGATAGCTCTTCCTTTGAGATTTTTGTGAAAGAAATAAGAATTATTTCAAACACAGATTAGATAGGTTTTACAACTACAGGGGTTAGAAATTAAGTAAATCACACTGGTAGCTTTATTTCTGTGAAGTACAAGACATGGTCATCTGCTGAGCAGAAGGCAAGAGCAGAAAATGGAAGTAGTTCAAAAATAAATGTTTATTTGGGTCACTTTAGCTCTACTTTGTAACATGGAAAGTATGACTATAAACAAAACTGCTAGCACAACATAAAGTTGAACTTTCTTAGAATTCACTTGGGCAAAAGAATAAATCAAAGATACTTATAGAAAAACTAGTATGCTTAATGACTAACTTGTAATGTAACTTTAATACAAATTCACCTCAATCAGAAATTGATATGAGGATAGAGAAAACATATTTAGTAACATCATCCAAACAGATGAAAGCAGAAAGAAGATCCAAATTTCCCAAAGGAACTCTTCTTGCAAATATTCACAACACACACACACAGAAATAACTCAAATGACCTTGTTGCATTATTAATGATTATTCTGCAATTGAACTCGCTACATTTTAATTTTACCATGCAAAATGTCTACGAAATTAATCCTTTTCATTGTTCATTGCTGAATTCAAATACCTAATGTCATATGCATTGTTACAGTGGAATTGAAACTTTTCTGAGGTAAAGCTATGTAACAACAGGTTGTGTTCATTACATAGTCTTGAAAGTCATTCGAAATTTGTACTGTCCTCAAAGTCACTTGGTTTTCTGGAAGTTATGTTCCCAAAGATTTTATTCTTCCTGTACAACTTGACGTCAAGTTAAGATTCAACATATATGATAACATCAAGAAGATCCAGAAAACAAGAATCACCTTAGGAAGTTGAATTTAAAGATACAAAAAACAGGCCGGGCACAGTGGTTCAAGCCTGTAATCCCAGCACGTTGGGAGGCCGAGGAGAGAGGATTGCCTGAGACCAGGGGTTCGAGACCAGCCTGGGCAACTTGGCCAGACCTCATCTTTACAATAAACCAAAAAATTAGCCGGGTGTAGTAGTGCACACCTGTGGTTCCAGCTACTTGAAAGACTGAGGCAGAAGGATAGCCTGAGCCCAGCAGGTGGAGGTTGCGGTGGTCTTCAGCATGCCACTGCACTGCAGCCTGGGAGACAGAGTGAGACTCCAACTCAAAAAAAAAAAAAAAAAAAAAAAAAAAA
>NW_007198132.1:453962-465339 GCF_000164805.1 Carlito syrichta | reverse complement strand
GACCTCATCTCTACAATAAATCAAAAATTAGCCGGGTGTGGTAGCGCGTGCCTGTAGTTCAGCTACTTGGAAGGTTGAGGCAGAAGGATCGCCGGAGCCCAGCAGGTCGAGGCTGCAGTGGCCGGGAGTTGCCACTGCACTCCAGTCTGGGAGACAGAGTGAGACTCCAACTCAAAAAAAAGATTAAAAAAAATAGAAAAACAACATGTTAATCCTGGTTACGGATCCTAGATCCTTTTAGCTACCGCTTTAACCTCATATTCCAGAGTACTTTTGGTTTAGAAAATGGAAAACTGCAAAGAGGTGAATAACTTGAAAGCGAGTATGAATGATATGAAATACATGATAAAAAAAGTGAACTGCATTATTCTACTTTAGGATATAGTTATGGTTAACTAATAAGACTGTGTTCCATACTTTTCTGTCTCTGAATCCAGAACGTTTCTTTTTTTTCTCTTCTGGATAAGGTTCAGGATCTGTAGCCTTTTTTTCATGGTTACAAACTTCCCCTTCATCTCTATTCTTCTCTTTTTCACCAATTTCAGCCTTTAAGTTGTTTACAGATGGTGGAGATTCTGCATGGGCCCTGAATAAGCAAAAAAAGGAGTCTGGATTAACCATGAAAGTCCATTATGCTAACCAAATAAGCAAAAAGACACAGCTTAGCAGGAGCAACAGCAATAAAATTTGTCAAAAATTCTACATAAAGAAGTTCCTTTAAAAAATTAAAACAGAACTATCATATCATCTCTGGGTATATAGCCAAAAGAACTGAAAACAGGATCTCAAAGAGATATTTGCACACCCATGTCCACAGCAGCACCATCACAATAGCTGAAATGTAAAAAAAGCCCAGAAATCCACTGGCAGATAAATGGGTAAACAAAATGTGATATATTCATATAATGGAACATTATTCAGCCTGAAAAAAGAATGAAATCCTGTTACATGCTACAACATGGATAAACCTTGAGGACACTATGCTAAGCGAAATAAGCCAGTCCAAAAAATACAAATACTGTATGAGTCCACTCATATAAGCTACCTAGAGTTCTTAATTTGTAGAAACAGAAAGTAGAATGATGGTTACCAGGGGCTGATAGAAGGGGAAACAAGGAAGTTGCTTTTGAATGAGTACAGATGCAAGATGAAAATGTTCTGGAGATCTGTTTCACAATGATGTAAATATACTTAACGTTACTGAACTATATACTTTAAAATGGCTAAGATGGTACGTTTTATGTTATGTGTCTTTTACCACAATAAAAAAGTACATAAATAAAGAAGGAATAGGGGCCCAAAAGAATTAAAAACAAGTATTGCAGTAGTTGAAACCACTCAGTAATGACATAAAAATAAAATTAATTAAACATTACAGAACTGATGAAACACAACGATACACAAAAAGAAGAATTTTGCCACCAGCCATAATGGAGCAACTGTACTGGATTTGACTTTCCACAGGAGGGGAAAATACAGAAAATTGAGCAAAATATATCATCAATCAATGGTTCTCAGATACTGCAAAATAGATAGCAATTCTAAAAAAAGTAAGGTCTATAATTGCCTGGAAATTCAGTCTGGAGATATTTTCCAGGCCACAAACAAGACTCAAGCAAAATACAATGATCTTGCTAAACTGAGGTGACAAAGATAAAAACTTGGAGAAGCTGAGATACCTGGAATTGAAGAAGCCAAACAGAGAAAGAGCTCCAAGACGCTACATGGAAGGCTCATGAGCACTGAGTTAATACTTATCAATGTATTCTTAGGATGAAACTACCCAAAATAATTACCAAGGCCTATAGGCCAAATAACGTCTAGGGCTCATAAGCAGGTAATGTTACAGTTCTGACAAGTCAGAGCAGAGCAACCTCATTGAAAACCCAAGGAATTTAGTAACAGCGAAGAAGGACCATGCTATATCAGTAAGGTTCAATTAGCCTTAGAGAAGAGGGTATGACTGAAGATGCTTTAAAAAAAAAAAAGTTTAATAACAAGCTTTGGAAGATCAAGCAGGTTCTCTAGTAAATTAACTGCCACATTGAATATTAAGAACAGCCACACTGAAAACTAAAAATCAATACTTGTAAAGAAAAATAACAAATTCCAAACACTAAGCCATATAAAATTCATAATGCATAAAACTGAATTAAAAGATTCTTAGGCAGACTTCAGCAAGACTGTCCCAGGCCTTATTCTCCCTTAGAAAAAAAACAACTGAACAAAGATATACCAACCAAAATACCTTTAGGAGAATTCCAGAATCCAGTTGAAAGATTGTAGTACCCCAGGCAAAGCTCATAAAGCTAAGAACAGCCATATTGAAACAAGTAAGAAAAGCAATTTCACTTTACTTGCATCAGCTCCTTCCCAACACAGACACAGCTGAGCACAGAGAGAGAACACCCCAGTTGGAGACTTCTAGGGAAAAGGGTGGGAGGTATCACTACATAGGCTTAGCAGATAAGATACCACAGGAAAAGAGATAGTGATCTTGATGACATAACAATCAAAACTACCAAAACTGAACACAGAGAGGGGAAAAAAAAAAGGCTGAACAAAAGATAAACAGAACTTTAGTGACGTGGGACAATATTAGATGGGCTAGCACAGAGGTGTCCAACCTTTTGGCTAGGTCACTGAGTAACCTTTTGGCTTCTCTGGGATGCATCAAGTAAAGAGGAATTGCCTTGGGTCACATATAAATTATACACTATAGTTTGTATATACACATAATAAGATTTCTTCACTTTTAAATAATTTTTATGGCCGGGTTCGGAGGCTCAACCTGTAGTCCCGCATTTTGGGAGGCTGAGGGGAGTGAATTGCCTGAGCCTGCCTGGGCAACTTGGCGAGACCTCATCTCTACAATAAATCAAAAAAGTTAGCCGGGCATGGTAGCGTGTGCCTGTAGTTACAGCTACTTGAAAGCCTGAGGCAGAAGGATCACCAGAGCCCAGCAGGTCGAGGCTGCGGTGGCTGGGAGTGTGCCACTGCACTCCCGTCTGGGTGACAGAGTGAGACTCCAACTCAAAAAAAAAAAATAATAATTTTTATTATCAAGTTTAGAAAAATGAGAACAATATAAAATTAGTGGGAAATCTGACCTTGTCTTTGTAAAACTAATCTATCAATGTCTGGTTTGATTAAAGTGGTTACAATTCTTAGTTCTCAAGGTGTTCATCAGAAATGTTTGTTCGAATCTTGCTCTTTGTGTGCTTCATAACTGAAAACAGCTGCTCACAAATGTGTGTGCTGCAAAAAAGCGGTATCACAAGACATGATTGTGAACTTCAAAAATAGAACTACACATGGAGTCACGAAGGAAATAAACACTGGAAAAAACACATGATGTTAAAAGATATTGTGGGGCCGCATTACTAGCTGTCACGGGCCACATGTGGCTTACAGGCCATGGGTTGAACATACATGCCTGGTTTAGCACATGAGGGAATAAAGTTCAAGAAAGTATGTGGAAGTGGGGGACAAAAAAAATTAATGAAAAAAATGGATAAAAATTGTTAAATTTTATGAAAACTATAAATTCACAGGTCCAAGAATGTCTATAAATCCTCAAACAGTATAAACACAAAGTAAAATGCATGAAAACACACCATAATCAACTTGCTGAAAACCAATGATAAAGAAAAATCATAAAAGTCAGATTCTGATATATGTTACAACATGGACAAACCTTAAAAACATTATGCTAAGTTAAATAAACCATACAGAAAAGAATAAACACTGTATAATTCCATTTACATAGGTACCTAAAAGAATCAAATTCACAGAAACAGAAAACCAAGGGATGGAGGGAGAGGGGACTAAGGAGTTATTTAATGGATATAAAGTTTTGGTTTGAAATGAAGAAAGCGTTCTGGAGATGGATGGTGGTGATGGTTGCACAAAATGTATAAGGTCACTTAACTGAAACATGGTTAAAATGCTAAATTTTATGTTATATATATTTTACTACAATTATTAAATGCGTATCTGAATATAGTGAGGATAACAAACTAAAAAAATACAAGAGGAAGACAAGTGAATGGTATCCTTAAAGTGCTAACAAGAAAAAGATCATCCAAGATTTCTCTATCCAATGAAACTATCCTTCAAAAGTAAAGGCAATGTATTTTCAGAAGAAAACTGACAGAATTCATTACCAGCAAACACTCCTAAAAATACTAAAAGAAATACCTTCAGACTAAAGAAGAATGACACTAGATAGAAACTTAGACCAATATAAAGGTATGTAGAGTTACCAGAAATAGTTAATTAGTGAGTAAATATAACAAACTTTTTATACTTTTTAGAATTTCTTTAAAAGACAGCCAGGAGCAGTAGTGTGTGCCTAAGGTCCCAGGTCCTTGGGAGACTGATAAGGGAGGATCATTTGAGCTCAGGACTTCGAGGCCGGCCTGGGCAATATAACAAGACCCCATCTCAAAAAACAAACAAACAAGCCGGGTTCGGTGGCTCAGCCTATAATCCCGCACTTTGGGAGGCAGAGGCGAGTACACTGCCTGAGCCCACAGGTTCGAGACCCACTCGGGCAACTTGGTGAGACCTCATCTCTAATAAAAATCAAAAATTAGTCGGGTGTGGCAGCGCGTGCCTCTAGTTCCAGTTACTTGGAAGGCTGAGGCGGAAGGATTGCCAGAGCCCAGCAGGTCGAGGCTGCGGTGGCCAGGAACGGCCACTGCACTCCAGTCCGGGCAACAGAGTGAGACTCCAACTAAAACAAACAAACAAACAAACAAACAAACAAAAACAAATAAATACAAAACTGTCAAAAGCAAAAATAACAAAAAAGTATTATGAGATTTATAGCATATGTAGGTATAAAATGTACAACAATAATATCACAATGAACAGGTGAAGAAAAATAAAAGTATACTCTTATAAAGTTCTTACACATATGGAAATTAATGTATATTATTTTTAAATAGATTATAATAAGTTCAAGATATATGCTATAAATTCAAGATAAGTCTGGGCTTGGTGGCTCAGTCTGTAATCCCAGCACTTTGGGAGGCCGAGGTGAGTGGACTGCCTGAGCCCACGGGATCAAGACCAGCCCGGACAACTTGGTGAGACATCATCTCTACAACAAATAAAAAATTAGCCGGGCATGGTAGTGCGCACCTGTAGTTCTGACTACTTGGAAGTCTGAGGCAAAAGGATCACTGGAGCCCAGCAGGTCAAGGCTGCGGTGGTCAGAAGCGTGCCACTGCACTCCAGTCTGAGCGACAGAGTGAGACTCCCACTCAAAAAAAAAAAAAACTAGTCGAATGTGGTAGCGCACATCTGTAGTTCCAGCTACTTGGAAGGCTGAGGTGGAAGAATCACCAAAGACCGGCAGGTTGACACTGGGGTGGCTGTTGAATGTCCCAATCCAGCCTGGGTGACAGAGTGAGATTCCAACTCAAATAAAATAAAATAAAATAAAATAAATAAATTCAAGATCAGGGATTGGCAAACTACGGCCCATAGGTCAAATCCAGACTTGTAAAGTCCCTGAGCTAAGAATGATTTCTACATTTTAAATGATCAAAAAGAATCAAAAGAATAATAATATTTTGTGATACATAAAAATCATATGGAATTCACATTTCAGTATCCATCTAGTTTTACTGGAACACAGCCATGCTCATTCATTTATATATTGCCTATGGCTGCTTTTTCACTATAACAGCAGCTGCAACAGTAGTCATAACAGAGATGATATAATACTTGTTTTCTGGTCCTTTACAGAAAATGTATTCCAATCCCTGCTTCACAGCAATCAAGGAAGGAAGGAAGGAAGGGAGGGGGATAAAGGTGGTGGAGAGAGAAGAGAAGGAAAGAGGGGGAGGAGTAGGGAAGGAGAAAGAAAAAGAAGGAAGGAAGAAAAGAAGGAAGGAAGGAAGGAAGCCAGGCTTGGTGTCTCAGCCTGTAATCCCAGCACTTTGGGAGGCCAAGGCGAGTGGATTGCCTGAGCCTGCAGGTTGAAGACCAGTCCGGGCAAATTAGCCAGACACAGCAGCATGTGCCCATAGTTCTGGCTACTTGGAAGGCTGAGGTGGAAGGATCGCTGGAACCCAGCAGGTTGACGTTGGGGTGGCCGTGAACGTGCCACTGCCCTCCAGCCAGGGTGACGGAGTGAGATTCCAACTTAAAAAAAAAAAAGTTGAATAAAAGAAATAAAAAGTAGATATGACAAATATAAAACAAATGTCAAGATGGTAAATTTGAACACAACAGCTTAAATAATTACTTTCAATGAAAACGGTCCAAATGCCTTAAATAAAAGACAGATCTGTCAGGCGTGGTGGCTCATGCCTGTAATCCTAGTACTTCTGGAGGTGAGGTGGGAGGATTGCTTGAGCTCAGGAGCTCAAGGCCAACCTCAGCAACATAGCGGGACCTAATCTCTATAAAAGAAACAAAAAATTAGCCGGGCATGGTGGTGTACCCCTGTACTCCCAGCTACCCAGGAGGTTAAGGTACAATGATTGCCTGAACTCAGGTCAAGTCTGCAGTAAGCCATTATCATGCCACTGAAATATTAAAACCTGAATTTTGGAAATAGGAAATTCAGATTTAGACAGTTTGCCCAAGTTCACATAGCCGGGGTTTGACTCTAGGTAATCAGACTCCAAACTCTGAATCCTTTGAATACATCAAAGTATATTTTTTGAGACTGAAGTAAAAACCAAATTAAAATGTGATAAATGTTGTTTCACTAACAGTACTCTAATATGGTTTCCAAAGATAATATTTATGGTAATTCATGTGAGAGACTTAAAAAGTTCATTTAGACGGTATATTTGGTTTTTTACATATACTTAGTTGTCATTAGGTATATGTAATTTACACTCATTTATTACCTGCAAACATTTCAAATTGTAAACTGTGTTATCTACATCTTTAAAACTGTCTATTAACAACACATACTAAATATACTTTTTTGTTAAAGAAAAAAGATTGAGGATAAAAAAGATTTGTATTCTTTATTTCTGCATTAGATTATTTTAGGTCAAAATGATGCTCTTTTTGTAATTTAAATACTGAATTTTACAGTTAAAAATTATACAGTACCCACCTTTAAAAAAAAACTTTGTATCTTACTACTGCTTATTTAATAATAAAAAAGAGGAAAAAACAGTTTAAAAATTAAATGACAAGCCCTATACTTGTATCCTTCTACAAGATGACATATTTATTTTAGGGAGTCTATGCTATTGACATTGCTCTCACTTTAAGTATGAGAAATTTCAACAAGTTTTGTTGGGTGTTTCAAAGCTTAAGCATAAGTATAGTTCATCTCATCATAACTTCTATAAGGCACAACAGAGGCCTAAAACTGACAACCTTACAACACTAAAATCCTGACACTTAGCGTATTTATGATTTTGAAAAATTCACAAAATTAGTATCTGTGACAAAACTATACATATTAGAAAAATCCTGATATTGGAAATGTTTGGGATTAAAAAATTATAAATAGTGTACCAACAAAAATGTGAATCTGCTTCCCTTTACATAACACCCTAAACCATCTTCCTATTCTTTTTCTGGGGGTAATATTTAACAAAGTAGCAAAACATAAATTAAGAAAAATAAAATAACCTAACTTGTTTATCAGTGCTAAACCTGAATCTTATAAGCAAATTGTCTATGGGGAAGAAAAAGATTACAAACTTCTCAAACATATAAACCATCAAACAACTTCTCAACTTCTTCTAGTACAGTTTGCCATCTTTGGTTAAATGTACCTACATGGAACTATGTAATTCTACTGTAGGAAAACATCTCTGAAGAAACTGTGAAATGTTGTCTATTTATTGCAGCTAAAAAACAAAATCTATTTCCCAGTTCTCCTTTTATCCTTCTCTTCCTCTCTCCCTTTCACCTCTCTTTGTCCATCAGTATAAGATGTATCTCTCTGTATCTATCTCTTCTTGTCAATTATACCCAGAAAAAGTTCTAAGCCTATCCAATCCTTTCAAAGAGTTCTGTACCCACATCAGCATTTCCAACGAGTAGTTAGTGTCTTTCAGCACTCCAGTTGTTTCCATTGTTATTGCTATATTAACTCTCCTAAAACCTGTTATGAGACTCTTGCTTTAAAACCTCTGAGGTCACTACTGTCTAGAGATTAAAATTCTAACTCCTTAATAGTATACATGGTCTTTTATATCATGACCCCAACTTTTTTGGAAAACCATTATTTTCTGCCAACACTCTTCTTTCCTCACCATCATCCATCGTCACATATATCCAGTAATAACAACATGTATTGATAGTGTCCTACATGCCAAGCACTTTCTACAAAAGACTATTTTATTTTACAAAACTATGTGCCCAGCACCGTTCTAAGCATTTAAGAAATAACTCACTTATCTTCATAACATTGCTATGAAATGGTTACTATCATTATCCTGATTTTACAGATGAAGAAACCTAAGCACATACACACATCCACTCATACATTGCTGATGGGAATGAAAAACAGTTTGGAGGTTTCTCAAAATGTTAAAAAGACTTATCATATAATCCAATAATTTCATTACTAGGTATACTACACATGAGAAATAAAACATACTTCACCCAAAAACTTACACAGGAACGTTCACAGCAGCATTATTTATAACAGCTGAAAAAGGACAAACAACCCAAATGTTCATCAACAAATGAATAGGTAAATATACTGTACTATAACAATTCAGTAGAGACGAGATCTCGCTATGGTGCTCAGGCTGGTCTCGAATTCTCCTGCCTTGACCTCTCAAAGTGTTAGGATTACAGGCATGGCCACGGCACTATTTGGCCATAAAAAGGAATGAAGTACTACTGAGATGCTATTGAAAACATTAAACTAACTGAATGAAGTAAGTCAAAATGATCATATGTTATGATCAGAAAAGGCAAGTCTATAGACAGAAAGTAGATTAGTAGTTGCCTAGGGCTTGAGATGGAGAAAATGGAAGGTAATTGCTAAAAGGCATAGGATTTCTTTAAAGTATAATGAGGGCCGAGTGCCATGGCCATGACTGTAATCCTAAAACTTTGAGAGGTCAAGGCAGGAGAATTCGAGACCAGCCTGAGCACCATAGTGAGACTTCCTCTCTACAAAAAAATCAAAAATTATCCAAGCATGGTCGATTGCTTGAGCCCAAGAGGTTGAGGCTGTGGTGAGCTGTGATTGTGTCACTGTACTCCAGCTTGGCAACAGAATAACACCCTGTCTCACACACACAAAAACACATATAACAAAATATTCTGGAATTAGATAGTGGTGATGGCTAAATACTTTGTGAAAATACTAAAAACAACTAGGAAAAAACAGTGATTGTAAACTTTAAGTTAGTAAAACGTGTGATGTGTGAATTATATCTAAATAATGCTATTACCAAAAAAAAAAAAATTGACAACATATGTGCAAGATTGATACACTGAAAATCACAAAACACTGCTAAGAGAAATTTCAAAAGACCAAAATAAATGAAAAGTATACAGTGTTCATGGATTGAAAGGCTAAATATTAAGATGCAAATTATCCTCAACTTGATCTACATATATAATACAATCTCATTTAAAAACTCAGCAGGATCCTCTGTAAAACTGACAGACTGATTAAATGGAAATGTAAGACCCTAAAAGACTAAAAAGAAAAAAATTTGAAGAAAAACCAGTAAAGTTGGAAGACTTAAATATTTGTTGTTAAGACTTACTATAGAGCCATAGTAATCAACTAGCCTAAAGAAAGACACAGATTAATGAAACAGAATACAGCGTCCATAAATAAACCCATACATACACTGATAATTGATTTTCAACAGAAGCACCAACATAATTCAATTGTAAAAAGATGGTCTTTCAACAAATGATGTCAGAATTACTAGATATCCATAAGGGATTGGGGGAAAAAAAAAAAAGCCCAACCTCTACCTAATATCAAACATTGGAATAACCCAAAATCAATCCTAGACCTAAATAAAAACTAAAACTTAAAAAACATAGAAGGAAATCGCTACATCTGGAGATAGGCAAACATTTTCTAGATAACAAAAAGCACTAACTATGTAAGAAAATATTGATTAAACTGGGCTTCATTAAATTAAAAAACTTCGGACACTGTGAAAGAAATAAAAAGACAAGATTGGGAGAAAATATTTACAATAAATGTTGACAAAGGTCTTATGTCCAGAATACATTTAAAAAAAACTTTCAGAGTTCAATAGTATGACAATTCAATTTTTTTAAAGCAGGCAATTTTAATAGCTATTTAACAAAAGAGGACACAGAAATGACTAGTAAGTCCAGGAAAAGATGCTCAGCAGCATTAGTGATTGGGTAAACACAAGTTCAAACCACAGTGAAATGCCAAAATACATCCACCAGAATGACTAAAATAAAAAAGACTGACAACAACAACGGCTGGTGAGCAAGTTTGAGTCTTGTGCATTATTGGCAGGAGTGTATAATGGTACAAAGAAATGAAAAATTTATACATGAATTATCAAACCAGTATTATTAATGAGAACAAAAAACTGAAAACAACCCAAATGTCCTTCAACTGGTAAATGAATCAATAAACTATGACATTCACACAAAGGAATACTATTAATTGTAAAAAGAATACAAACTTTTGATACATATAAGTAAATCTCAAAAACATTAGGCTGAGTGAAAGATGCCAGATCAAAAAGATACATTATTTCTGAGTCCCATAAAAATCAGATCAGGAGCCGGGCTCGGTGGCTCAGCCTGTAATCCCGTGCCTTTGGGAGGCTGAGGTGAGTGGATTGCCTGAGCCTGTGGGTTCGAGACCCGCCTGGGCAGCAAGACCTCATCTCTACAATAAATCAAAAAATCAGCTGGGCGTGGTGGCGCATGTCTGTAATTCCGGCTACTCGGAAGGCTGAGGCGGAAGGATCGCCAGAGCCTGGCAGGTCGAGGCTGCGGTGGCCAGGAGCGGCCACTGCACTCCAGTCTGGGTGACAGAGTGAGATTCCAACTCAAAAAAAAAAAATCAGATCAGGGCCAGGTGTGGTAGCTCAAGCCTGTAATCCTAGCACTTTGGGAAGCCAAGGTGAGGGGATTGCCTGAGCCCATGGATTCTAGAACAGCTTGGGCAAATTGGCTAGACCTCATCTCTACAATAAATCAAAACAATTAGCCACGCGTGGTAGCGCATGCCTGTGGTTCCGGCTACTTGGAAGGCTGAGGAGGAAGGATCACCTGAGCCCAGCAGATCAACACTGGGGTGGCCATGAGTATGCCACTGCACTCCAGCCTGTAATCCCAGTACTTTGGGAGGTGGGTGAGTAGATTGCCTGAGCCCATGGGTTCGAGACCAGCCTGGGCAACTTGGTGAGACCTCATCTTT
>NW_007198132.1:449554-453937 GCF_000164805.1 Carlito syrichta | reverse complement strand
GAAGGATCGCCGCAGCCCAGCAGGTCAATGCTGGGGTGGCCATGAGTGTGCCACTGCACTACAGCCTGGGTGACAGAGTGAGACTCCAACTCAAAAAAAGAAAATTATATCAGTGGATGCCTGGAACAGTGGGTAGTGCAAGAATGGGAAAAAGCATGAAGAGACTTTATGAGTTTAGGGAAATGTTCGCAATCTTGATTTGGAGGTGGTGACAAAATTACATATATATTGTCAAAACTTATTGAACTGTATATTTTAAATGGCTGCAATTTATTTTACACATATTATTCTTAAACAGAATTGATTTTTAAAAACAAATTAAAGAAGTATCTTTTGAGGAGGCCAAAAATAATGATAGCAACTTTAAGACAGAGTGATCCAAGACAAAGATAAAAAAAAGGTAGTGACAGAGGCAGATAAAGAGTACCTATACATTTTATTTTATTTATTTATTTTTTTATTAATCAGTATTTTTTATTATGGTTTTGTGGGGTACAGTTAAGGGTTAGGTGTACAATTACGTTTCATTCAGGCACCCTGTTGATAAGAGGTGTTTTCCCATCCCCCGACAGATATTTGCTACTGTTAATCCCATCCCCCTTCCCCCCCATAGTTTCCCAGTACCGTCAGTCATTTTCTTATAGTATTGCATTGGATGTTCAAGGTTCATTACATGAGTGAGAACATGTGATATTCGGATCTTTGTTTCTGTGAGAGGTCACTCAGTATTATAGACTCTAGTTCCATCCAGGTTGCAGCGAAATTCATGATTTTGTTCTGTTTTATAGTACCTATATATTTTAAAAGAAGACTGCGGCTCACTATGTTATCTTCCTCCAGTGAAATATGAATAACTAGTAAAAAAAAAAAAGAAACTAACAGGTGACACAAAAGTAACAAGGTTCATTAGTTAATTTCATATAGTCACCAAAATTTTAGGTCTCAGAAGGCATCATTATCTGAAACTACTGCTACCATCTCTACACCATTATTTAAAATGTTCAGCAGAAGAGACAGGCAAATCTTGAAGCACAGTGTTTCTTTCTTTTTATTGTTTATTTTTTGAATCAGAGTCTCACTATGTTGCCCAGGCTGGAGTAGTGGCATGATCATGGCTCACCACATCCTGGACATCTTGGGCTCAGGTGATCGCTCCGCCTCAGTCTCCTGAGTAGCTGGGACTACAAGCAAGCGCTACTAAGCCTGACTAATTTTTTGATCTTCTGTAGAGATGAGGTCTCACTATATTGCCCAGGCTGGTCTCAAACTCCTGGGCTCAAACAATCCTCTTAGCTTGGCCTCCCACAGTGTTGCGATGACAGGCTTGAGTGACCATGCCTAGCCCTATTTATTTGTTTTTTTATTTAATAAAAATATATATCTATTGGTCTTACTATGTTGACCTGGCTGGTCTCAAACTCCTGGATTAAAGCAATCCCTCGGCCTCAGCCTCCTGAGTAGCTGGGATTACAGGTGTGAGCCACTGTGCCTGAAAGTACAATGTTTCCTATTTATTGCCTTGGCATGATAGATGAATTGTTTGAAACTCATATTTCATAGACAAATATTAACAATGCCAAATAATTAGGGCAAACAATTTTGACCCAAAGTTAAGCCAGAACTGACCGTTTTCTGATAACAGAGATATTGGAAGAATAAAAATACTTGCAATAAAAAGATGGTCAGATAATACTCACCTCTTCCACAAAAGACCAGAACTTGCAGTTACTGCAGATGCTCCCAGAAAAGCCACCATCATTAGTCTTCGCCTGAGCTGGGTGGGCTGTGATCCTCCATGGTACCATCGAGAGCCCACAGCCAGTTCTGCCAAGGCAGAAAGTGAGTTAAGACGAAACATCCTGTGGACAAAATGTAGAAATGTCACTCCTAGGTAGTGGTAGTGACATCGATGACGATGATGATGATGACAATAGTATCAACACTGATTAAGTAGTTATTCTATGGCAGATGTTTATTCTAAACACTTCACATGTATTATCCCATTTAATCTTCAGAACAACCTTATAGAAAAGTACTACTTATAAATGCTACATAGCAAAGTACAATTAGAAGACAGAAACCAAGTGACAATTTGAATAGGAACATTTAATATTATTAATTACAACAGGAAGTTACTCAGGGGTAAAGAGATAGTAGATAGCAACCACTGCTGCTAGAGCTGACACAAAGCACTAAGGAAAGACCAAACCTATAAAAGTTCTACTCCTACTAAGGACCATATCTAGACTTTGTGGAGAAGGCACAGCCATGTATGTTTGAGAAATTCACTAAGATGTCATGTCAGCAAAACTCACTAGAAAGTCTCTCTCTGTGAAGTCTATCTAGTGGGAGAACTCATGTCAGAGGAACTTACTGGGAAGGTACCCTTTGGGGTGCCATGGGAAGCCACCTATGGGGAGATGCTATAGTATGTAATTCATTGGGAAACTGTTTGGGGGAGTATTGATGCTAGAACTCCTTAGGTTGAGTGCCACCGAGTGTCCCACTAGACCTTACATGTCACAGGAGCAATCAGCAAAGAACACACCAGAATCAGGAAAGAATACCCCTCTTGGCTGTGTGCGGTGGCTCAAGCTTGTAATCCCAGCACTTTGAGAGGCCGAGGTGAGAGGATCACCTGAGCCCAGAGGTTCAAGACCAGCCTGGGCAACTTGGAGAGACCTCGTCTCTGCAATTAAAAAAAAAAAAATTAGCTGGGCATGGTGGCATGTGCCTGTGGTTTCAGCTACTTGGAAGGCTGAGGCAGAAGGATCACTTGAGCCCAGCAAGTCGAGGCTGCGGTGACTGTGAGTATGCCTGGGTGACAGAGTGGAACTCTGACTCAAAAAAAAAAAAAAAGAAAGAAATACTTCTCTTTCTCCATTGTCCCTCCTCTAGTCCCTGTACGGACAAAGCTGAACAATAACTGCCATGGGAAAATTTTCTAGCATCATAAACAGGACAGTAAAAGATGGATTCAGAGTTGAAAAGCAATAGATTGATAACTGGCACCTACATTTTATCAATGTAACTGCTCAGGAGTTCACATCTAGTAAGTGGTGGATACAGAATTTGAACCTAGAGTAGACTAACTCCAGACTTCAAGTTTTTAACTTGGAGACTTTGTTGCCCCCTACCTTAAAATACTGATATCACGCCGGGCTTGGTGGCTCAGCCTGTAATCCCGCACCTTTGGGAGGCTGAGGTGAGTGGATTGCCTGAGCCCGCGGGTTCGAGACCCGCCTAGGCAGCGAGACCTCATCTCTACAATAAATCAAAAAATCAGCTGGGCGTGGTAGCGCATGCCTGTAATTCCGGCTACTCGGAAGGCTGAGGTGGAAGGATCGCCGGAGCCCAGCAGTTCGAGGCTGCGGTGGCCGGGAGCGGCCACTGCACTCCAGTCTGGGAGACAGAGTGAGACTCCAACTCAAAAAAAAAAAAAAATGATAGAGTGATAGAAAATTTAAAATAAAAGACTAAGTTGAGACTGGGTTAGTCAGCAAAGACTTTTGTTTAGTCTTAAGCCTCAGAATGGTATATACAATTTTGATCCAAGTGATAGAAATGTAAGGAGCACCCCAAAAGCCTTGGGATCATTTCTGGAACCTTCAACCAGAGAATTAAAAAGAAATGATTTGCCAGGCAAGATGGCTCAAGGCTGTAATCCCAGCACTTTGAGAGGTAGAGGTGAGAGGATTACCTTAGCTCAGGGGTGGATTCAAGACCAGCCTGAGCAACACGGTGAGACCTTGTCTCTACAACAAATCAAAAAATTAGCCAGGCGTGGTGGTACATGCCTGTGGTTCTAGCTACTTGGAAGGCTGAGGCAGAAGAATCACCTAAGCCTAGCAGGTCGAGGTTGCAGCATCCGAGAATGTGCCACTGCACTCCAGCCAGGGTGACAGAGTGAGGCTCTGACTCAAAAACAAAAACAAAAACAACCAGAAATGATTTTTCCTCTAGCCAGTGATCTTGAGGGCTCAGTAGAGTCCCTCATTTTTTTTTTTTTTTTTAATCACATCAGGCTGACTGAAAGATGAAAAGACGTTTCTTTCTGGTTTCACTTTTTGTAATGGTAATTCATTCAAATTACACAAAGTATCTATGATGTCTTTGATTTTTTTCAAAGCACAGCTCATTGCTCCCTAACTTAAATTACCTTGCACTTTGTATATATCTTCTTATGGCAATTAACATATTTGTTCATACATAAGTTTGCCTCCCCCATTTTGCTCTGCACTACTTTTTTTTTTTGAGTTGGAGTCTCACTCTGTCGCCCAGACTGGAGTGCGGTGGCCGACTGAAACAATGTCGAGGCTTATTGTAAAAAATTTGAGAAAACATAAAAAAAAAGCCAGCAACAGGATTTTCTATTTGGCCTTA
>NW_007198132.1:446704-449534 GCF_000164805.1 Carlito syrichta | reverse complement strand
CCACGCCCCGGCTGATTTTTTGATTTATTGTAGAGATGAGGTCTAGCTGCCCAGGCGGGTCTCAAACCCCGCGGGCTCAGGCAATCCACTCACCTCAGCCTCCCAAAGGCGTGGGATTATAGGCTGAGCCACCGAACCCGGCTAGCTTTTTTTTTTTTTTAAAGAGACAGAGTCTTGTTCTATCACTCAAGCTGTAGTGCACTAATGTAACCATAGTTCACTTCAAGCAGCCTCCAACTCCTGGGCTCAAGCAATCATCCCATCTCCCTCTCCTGAATAGCTAGAACTACAGGCTTCATGTGCCACCATGTACAGCTAATTGTTAATAAATTTTTTGTAGAGATGGGGTTCTTGCTACATTGCCCGGACTGGTCTTGAACTCCTGGCCTCAAGTGATCCTCCCATGTTGGACACCCAAAGTGCTGGGATTATATGCCCAGCTGCTCCTGACATTTAAGTATACTCTCAGCCCCTAATTTACTAAAAAACTTTGTCTTTTTTAATTTGGGTTCAAGTAAGTTAGACTGCTTAGTTGTCCCCTAAAACCAATGAGCGGGTCACTACTTACTCTTCCCTTGGACCTATACCTATAATCTTTCTTAAGTGAACCTTACTCCTAGCCCCCTTCATCCCATCTAGGTCCAATTTCAAAGTAGGAGCTAAATCCTGCCCTCATAGACAAAATGAGAAAATGATTAATCTTTGTTCTTATCTTCTATGAGCTAAGCTTTAGCAACAGAATTATTATATCCCTTCCCAACCCCAGAAATAATCATTTTATTACACATATTATAGGGAAAATCCAGCACCAAGGAGGCTGTATGATCTTCCTATCTGGCAACTTCTGATGCATTTTTCGTTTTCTGGTTCTTTTTTAAATTAACATTTCCAAAATCCACATGTGTGTTCACATAAATAGCACTGCTTTTGCTACAGCAAAAATTGGCACAACTAAAATATACATATCTGGAGGAAACAGTATTCATCACTGACAACAGAAAGAATGGGCATTTGGAAGTTCTAAATGTGAAAAACAAATAATAAAACCAATTTAAAAGTTGGAACAGGCATGGGGTATATGAAGCTGGAAGATAAGTTTATAACATCTGATCAGATCTGGAGAATAGCTAGACATATGATCAAATAAGTAAGCTACTATATATATATATATATATATATATATATACTTACATATATTCTATTCTATATATAGTAGCTTACTTTTTTATCATAATTTTTTTGAAGAAGATCCTTTGACTATATACATAAAAGGAAGCCACTCAAGTTCTTTAGTAGGAAAAGAGCATGGTGAAAACATTGTTTAAAACATATCAATCTCTCTACCGGCAGTGTAAGAAATAAATCACAGGGAATACAAGTAGAGGTAAATGAGAGGGTGAGTAGAGCCAGAGTGCAACTAATAGCTAGGTACTGAGTGATGAGAGCCTAGATTGGGATAAGTATAGAAACCACAAGTAGAATCAAACAAAAAATGTCCATAAAGAAATAAAATGAAGCTGGGTGTGGTGGCACCCACTCAGTAGTAGTCCCAGCTACTCAGGAGACTGAGGCAGAAAGATTACTTGAGCCCAGGAGTTCAAATCTAGCCTGAGCAATGTGGCAAGATCCTATCTCTTAAAAAAACAAAACAAGGGAAACCTCCTCTGGTCCCCTACCACTATGGGAGTTTTTCTGTCCTCTTAATAAATCCTGCTTTCTCAAAAAAAAAAAAAAAAAAAGGGTAAGACACCAGTATCTAACACATATCAGTATCTAACTACACAGGTGATGTGGAAGATAAAAAAGGAGAAATAAATAAAAACAATAATGACAACACTAAGCAGTATGGTAGAAAAGTAAAATGGACTGGGAATCCAATGATCCAAGATCTAGTTTCATCTTTACTATTGAACAGCTGAGTGTACAAAAGAAGCTCACTCAACTCCCCCTCCTTGGGGAAAAGCTCACCATTGGCAAAATGAAAGGATTGCCTAGATGAGCTTAGGGTTCTAATGCTTTCATATCGCTAGCAAAAAATATGACAAAATTTACTTTATTACATTGGGGGGGAAGGCACATCATCTATTCAAGATTTATTAGTTTTGACAATCCGTTTCTGCATGCTATGTCGCTAGTTTTACTAACATTCCACTTAAATGTTGATGGGATAATTCAAATGTTATTATCTACATCTTATTTCACCACTGACGTACACTCCAAAGTGTACATCAAAAGATATATCTATTCATCATCTCTAGTGCCATTTTCATAGATAGCAAGTAAATTTTGGTTTAAAGTTCACTGAGAATAGGACTTAATTTGTAATTTAATTCCTAGCTCTGTAGCGAAGAAATAGCATAACTAGTTGAAAGTGTTAATTTTTGACAAGCAACTGATTTATGGAGATAGCTTTCTGAGTCTAGAAAGCTGAATAGGTCAATGGCAGCAGTTACACATAAAGGGCATTAACATGCAATTTTATGACATGGATTAAATTAAGTCCAAAGCAGTGCCTTTTTCTTTCTTAACCTCCTGTCTGCCATTAAAAAAAAAAAAAAAAGTCTCTAAGAAATACCTTTGATGTAAAAAAAAAAAAAAAAAAGACTAAGAGGTATTTTTTTTCCTTTTTTTTTTTTTGAGTTGGAGTCTCACTCTGTCGCCCAGACTGGAGTGCAGTAGCCGCTCCTGGCCACTGCAGCCTCAACTTGCTGGACTCCGGCGATCCTTCCACTTCAGCCTTCCAAGTAGCCGGAATTATAGGCGTGCGCTACCACGCCCGGCTGATTTTTTTATTTATTGTAGAGATGAAGTCTCGCTGTCCGGGCGGGTC
>NW_007198132.1:440514-446617 GCF_000164805.1 Carlito syrichta | reverse complement strand
GCTCAGGCAATCCACTCACCTCAGCCTCCCAAAGGCGCGGGATTACAGGTTGAGCCACCGAGCCTGGCCTAAGAGGTATTTCTAACCAAGAAATTTCAAAGGAGGCAATTAGATAATTTTGTTTTTGTTTTTGCTTTTATGTATTTATTATATGTATGGCATTTAATTTAATTCAATTCAGCTCTTGGATAACGAGGTACATTTGGATTTAGAAATTTGCCTGCGTTTGTGGGGTTACCTTTTGGGACCTTCAGGACCTTAATGTAGGGAGCGGAGGTGTGGGAGTTCCGGAGACCAGCTCCAGCCGGGTTCAGGGTACCCCAAAGGTGGAGACGGTGTCGCTGATTGGGGGGAAGAAGAAAGAGAGAAAGAGAGAGAGAGAGAAAAGAAAGAGACTGGACTCCAGTCTAGTGCAGAAGCCCGATAATTTTGTTGAAAGAAAGTCTACCTAGCCAATAAGAATTAGCTAGAACAAGATTTTTTAAAACCTGTAACAGTATATCATTGCTTTATTTCAGTATCTATTATATTAAGACTATTAAGCTTAATACATTGCTTTTGGTAAATTTCAAAGAGTCACAGAACCAGGAAATCATTTTTTTTCTGCTTCATTTTTTCCTTCATACACGAAATAATTTCATTCAATACACCTTTTTTTTCAGATGAAGGAATCGAGATCCAGATAAGTTATGTGACTTACTCATAGCTAACTAGAACAAAAACCTCCAATACATACTAGAAATTTTGAATTACAAATAAATAACCTTAATGGAAAAAAACATTTTAATAACTGCTCTTAGTAGAAAAAAATATTAATAGCAACACTCTAAAAGAAGACCAAATGCCCAATTATAGAAAGATAAACAATGTTATAATAACATAATGGAATGGAACTTAAATGTTTAAAATGATAATCATAAAACATTATTAAAACTCCATTTCAAAAACCAACAGAAAGTTGGGCTAAAGATATAAAAAGACAACCGGGCATGGTGGCTCAAGTCTGTAATCCCAGCACTTTGGGAGGCCAAGGCAAGAGGATTACCTGAGTCCAGGGGTTTGAGACCAGACTGGGCAACATGGCCAGACCTTGTCTCTACAATACATCAGAAAAATTAGCCAGGCATGGTGGTGTGTGCCTGTAGTTTCAGCTACTTGGAAGGCTGAGGCGAAAGGATTGCCTGAGCCCAGCAGATCGAGGTTGCGGTGGCCATGAACATGCCACTGAACTCCAGCTTGGGCAACAGAGTGAGATTCTGACTCAAATTAAAAAAAGATATAAACAGAGATATTTGGCTAGCCAGATGTGGTGGCTCACACCTGTAATCCCAGCACTTTTGGAAGGCTGAGAAGGGAGGGTTGTTTGAGTTCAGGAGTTAGAGACCAGCCTTGGGAAACACATTAATACCAAGAACTCATCTCTATAAAAAAAATCAAAAAATAGCTGGGCATGGTTGCGTGCACCTGTCCAGCTACTTGGGAAACTGAGGTGGAAGGACTGTCTGAGCCCAGGAGGTTGACACCACAGTGAGTCGTGACTATGTCATTGCACTCCAGCCTGGGTGATATAGAGCAAGACCTCAACTCAAATAAATAAATAAGATACTTGTAAAAGAAGTAACCATGGCTATGAAAAGATACAATCTCACTCAAAATAGAAGAATGCAAATTAAAACTATTGAGATTCTGCTTTTTACCCAAGTTGGTAAAAAAAAAAAAAAGTCTGAAAACATACTTGTTGGCACTACTGATGAACATGTAAACTGGTAAAATTTATGAAGAGCAATTTGGTAATATCCATCAAAGTTACCCAGATAAAGTGCAGATACCGGCCTTGAAATTCTACTTCTGATAATATACCCTACTGATATACTTGCATGCCTGTGAAATTATGCACACATATGGTGCATAATTCATTATATCATAGTTTATAATAGCAAAAGACTAAGAACCACTCCAATGTTCACCAAGAGAGAACTGGTTAAAGTATGATAAGTCTGTACAAGGCAATACCACAGAGCAATAGAAAAAGAGAATAGAAAAACTCTACATATAGCTATGAAAAGAGTTCTAAGACATACTGTTATCTTAAAAAAGTAATGTGTAGATTATAACATACAGTATGCTATCTTTTTTGTAAAAAGAGAAGAAATAAGGATGCAAATGTACTTATTAAGTAACTTTGGAAGGACACAAAAAAAGTAACAGTAGTGGTGCTGGTGAGGGTGGGAAATAAGTGAGATAAGATACAGGGAGATTTTTATAATATGCTACTTCATTTAAAATTATGTTTATGTATTTACCCATGCAAACAACTACACATTATTTCATATACGCATTTTCATTTAGGTTTAAAGATATTATACGCAGGCCGGGCTCGGTGGCTTAGCCTGTAATCCCACACCTTTGGGAGGGCGAGGTGAATGGATTGCCTGAGCCCGCGGGTTCGAGACCCGCCTGGGCAACTTGGCGAGACCTCATCTCTACAATAAATCAAAAAATTAGCCGGACATGGTAGCGCGTGCCTGTAGTTCCAGCTATTCGGAAGGCTGAGGCGGAAGGATCGCCAGAGCCCAGCAGGTCGAGACCGCGGCAGCCGGGAGTGGCCACTGCACTCCAGTCTGGGCGACAGAGTGAGACTCCAACTTAAAAAAAAAAAAAAGATATTATACACATACCAATTAAAACTATGTAAAATATATATGCACATGGTTTTCTTTTAATTTATAAAGAAAATGTAGATGATGCAAATAAAATGTAATGCTCCTCTGAAGATATTTCATGTAAAAATTTTCATTTAAAGAAAAATAAAGCCCAGGCGTAGTGGCTTATGTCTCTGTAATCCCAGCACTTTGGGAAGCTGAGGCGAGAGGATTGCCTGAGCCCACGGGTTCAAGACCAGCCTGGGCAACTTGGCGAGACCTTGTCTCTACCACAAATCAAAAAAATTAGCCAGTGTGGTAGCGTGCACCTGTAGTTCCAGCTACTTGGAAGGCTGAGGGAGAAAGATCGCCTGAGTCCAGTAGGTTGAGGCTGCAGTGGCCATGAGTGTGCCACTGTATTTCAGTCTGGGTGGCAGAGTGAGACTCCAAATCAAAAAAAGAAAAAAAGAAAAAAGAAAAAGAAAGGCAAGGCCCAGAAGGTAGATGCTGCTGCATTTTCTTCAGCCAAGAACTATCATTTTTACCAGCACTAACACCGAGCTCAGGCTCGATAATGTCTCACCAATCAACCCAAATCATGGTAAGTTTCTCTAGTGAGATAAACCATACTTAAATCAAGTTCATATATCAACACTCAGATTATTGGCACATTCTGATACAACTTAGCAAACTATTAGAATTTCAGACCACATGCTTATCCTGAGTTATAATATCTGCTCGCACTTTTCTATTTGACTTATCCCCTTATATTTCTGATAACTGCTTGACTCTTCCAATCCTTACACTGGTCTAAATAAACCTCTGTTTTATTGTTAACCAACTGTTACCCAACACTACTGCTGAAAACAGCATCTGCTAACTTAGAGGCCAAAATACATTTCTGAGATCAAGCCAAATCTGGTCACCAACAAAACTCAGAACTCAGTTAAAATGTCAAAGTTCCAAAGTTCCATAGTTTAATTCAACACATGGCATAGCTAGTATGTGTAGATGGTTCAATGTACCCTGTAAACCTGGAAATATGGTTGCATTCTAAAAACTAAATTATATCTGGAGATAGCATCAGATTAAGAAAATTTAATTAAAATAAAAAAAACTAAATTGCAAAATCAATACATCTGGGGGGTCCTAGGACAAAGACTCAACCTACTCATCACAGTGGCAGAATTGGATTCAGTAGGCCATCAGAGCTGCACCCATTAAATATCTTAATTATATACTCCATACTCTTTTAACCTATTTCTGTACTCAATAAGTAACTTTAGGATTACAATTTGGCTTCCTATATAGATTGCCTTCAAAGAGAGAACATGCTGATCAAAATATGGGAGTATCTAATTCTTATGGCATCTATATTTCTGATGGTAAATTAATAAATTGGCAATCTGGTTTATAATTTTAGTCTCTCATGAAATTAGTCAGAATTCAGAGAAGCTTCTTTGGGCTATCAACTCCAAGGCATTGACAGGAACCAGTTTGTGGACTTTCAAGGTTCAAGGGTCAGACCCTGAACTATGATAACATCTTGTCTCTCCCTCACCATTTCATTCAAACTTCTACCTCTGGAACAGATGTCAGAGATAATTTCCCCCAAGGTTCTGTATGAGCAGAGTCATCATACCTGGGAAAGATTCATTTTCTTCCTGCCTCAGTATAATTAGGTTAGTGGAAGGCAATAAACGAAGAGTCTAAACAAGGGAAAATAATGAGAATACTGATTTGCTAGACGTTATACAGGGTTTTGTGTGAATAAAAGTATGTCAATCTAAATAAAGACACTAGAGAAAATTATTTCCAAATATGTTGAGTTCATAATTCAGGAGCGAGAAATGACTATTATAATCTAGAATGCATAAAATAATGCATAGAATGACAAGGCACCAGGGTATCCAGTGAGGGAAGGATAAAGGGAAACTTTTGTTTTTTTTTTTTGAGTTGTAGTCTCACTCTGTCACCTAGACTGGAGTGCAGTGGCTGCTCCCTGCCACCACAGCTTTGACCTGCTGGGCTCCGGCGGTCCTTCCGCCTCAGTCTTCCAAGTAGCTGGACCTAATAGGCGCGTGCTACCACGCCCAGCTAATTTTTGATTTATTGTAGAGATGCGGTCTCGCCAAGTTGCCCAGGTGGGTCTCGAACCCGCGGACTCAGGCAATCCACTCACCTCAGCCTCCCAAAGCACGGGATTACAGGTTGAGCCACCGAGCCCGGCTAAAGGGAAACTTTTATTAGCAAAATCTGAGAGCTTCATGGAAGCTGCTGAGAAACAGAGTCCACTGGTTCAGGAGACCCAAGCCAGAGCTACTGTCAGTTCATTGGTGGAGATGCCATTATTGGGTAAGTGTTCTTTCGAGAGCATCTTGTCTGAATTTCTGCATCCTAAAGAACAGCTAGTGATAAACCTTGTCAAAGCAGAAGATGCATGAAAGATGTGAAAGTGCTACTTGTGGGGTTTCTAGAAAGTCCTTGGAAACAATTCTTATATCAGACTTAGTAAGCAAGAGCCTCCTCTACTTCATGCCTTCCCAGGCCTATTTTGTCTTGGTTTGACAAGTGATTTCATCCTAGTATTTGCAACTTTCACAAATTCTTGTATTTTTATAATTTTTATAGTTTTAATTGCATAAATAGTACAAAAATAAATTTTGACTGTTGAAAATGCTGTACAGAAGAAAATAAGTTTTTTTTCAAGTAAAGGCATTCTTCATTTTGTTGTGCTTCACAGATATTCTGTTTACAAATTAAAGGTTTGTGGCAACCCTGCATCGCGCAAGTCTATCAGTGCCATTTTTCCAACAGCATGTGTTCACTTCATGTTTCTGAGTCACGTTTTAGTAATTCTACAATATTTAAAACTTTTTCATTATCGTTGTATCTGTTATGGTGATTTGTGATAAATAATATTATATGTTATTATTGTGATTGTTTTGGGGTAACACAAGCCATGCCTATAGAAGATAGCAAACTTAATCAATAGATGTTATATGTATTCTGACTGCTCCACCAGTCACTGTCCCATCATTCTTCCTCTCTTAGAGCCTTCCTATTCCTATTTTAATATTTAATATTTTAATATTAAAATCAGGACAATTAATAATGTTTCAGTGGCCTTTAAGTGTTCAAGTGAAAGGATCAGTTGCACATCTCTCATTTCAAATCAAAAGCTAGAAATAATTAAGCTTAGTGAGGAAGGCATGTTAAAAGTCAAGATATACTAAAAGCTAGGCCTCTTTTACCAGTTAACCAAGCTGTGACAGCAAAGGGAAACATCTTAGAAAAAATTAATAGTGCTACTTCAGTAAGAACAAGAATGATGAGAAAGTGAAACAGTTGGGAATGGTTGTATGTGAAGAAAGGAAGGGAGGGAGAAAGGAAGGGAGGGAGGGAGGGAGGGAGGAAAGTGAGAAGGGGGAGAGAGAGAGAGACAGAGGGAGGGAGGGGGG
>NW_007198132.1:439442-440494 GCF_000164805.1 Carlito syrichta | reverse complement strand
TGGAAGGAAGGAAGAAGGCATTATTGCTGATATAAAGAAGGTTTTAGTGGTCTGAATTGAAGCTGAAACAAACCACAACAATCCCTTAAGCCAAAACCTAATACAAAGCAAGACCCTAACTCTCTTCAATTCTATAAAGATTAATAAGAAAGACAAGGAAGCTGAAAAAGAAAAATCTGAAGCTAGCAGAGATGGGTTCATGAGGTTTAAGAAAAGAAGTCATCTTTATAACATAAAAGTGCAAAGTGATGCAGCAAGTGCTGACACAGAAGCTATAACAAGTTATCCATGAGACCTATCTAACATCACTGATGAAGGTGACTATATTAAACAACAGATTTTCATTGTAGACAAAATGGCCTTACATGGAAGGAAGATGTCATCTAAGATTTTCATAGCTAGAGAGAAGTCAAAGCCTAGCTTCAAAGCTTCAGAGAACATGCTGATTCTTGATAGGGGCTAATGCAGCTAATGACTAAGTTGAAGCCAGTGCTCACTGACCATTCCAAAAATCAAGGGCTTTTAGAATTATACTAATTTAAGAATTTTAATTCTTTTAAGAATTCCACTAATTCTAGTCTGCCTGTACTCTGTTAATGAAACAACAAAGCCTGAATGACAGTACAACAGTTTACAGCATGATTTACTGAATACTTTAAGGCCACTGTTGAGACCTAGCACTCAGGAAAAGAAAAGAGATTCCTTTCAAAATATTATTGTTCATGGACAATGTACCTGGCCACCCAAGATCTCTGATGAACATGTACAAAAAATAAATGGTTTTCATGCCTGCTAATACATATCCATTCTGCAGCCTATGGATCCAGGAGTTATTTTGACTTTCAAGTCTTATCATTAAAGAAGTACATTTCATAAGGCTACAATAACTACCACAATGATTCGTCTATGGATCTGGACAAAGTAAATGAAAAATGCCGGGCTTGGTGGCTCAGCCTGTAATCTCGTGCTTTGGGAGGCTGAGGTGAGTAGACTGCCTGAGCCCGTGGGTTCGAGACCCGCCTGGGCAGCTAGACCTCATCTCTACAATAAAT
>NW_007198132.1:431079-439318 GCF_000164805.1 Carlito syrichta | reverse complement strand
GGCTGTGGTGGCCGGAAGCGGCCACTGCACTCCAGTCTGGGTGACAGAGTGAGACTCCAACTAAAAAAAAAAAAAAGAATAAATAAATAAATAAATAAATAAATAAATAAATAAAAGTAAATGAAAAATACTTGTATGTAAAAAATTCTGGAAATTCTGCAAAGGAGTCATCATTCTAAATGCCATTAAGAATACTCATCCATGTGTTCTTTGAGCTATGGCTGTCGCCATGCTTCCTGGCTTTGGCCCCCTCCTCCACTTGGGGAGGTGAACCTTCTCTCTCCCTTCTCTTTCTCACTCTATTTTTAAATAAACTATATTTTTTAATAAAAAAATATTCATGATTCATGAGTGCAGGTCAAAATGTCAACATTAAGAGGAGTCTGGGAAAAGTCGATGTCAATTGTCACGTATCACTCTGAAAGGTTCAAGGTTTCAGTGGAGGAAGTATCTGCAGATGTGGTGAAAACAGCAAGATAATATGTGGTGAAAACAGCAAGATAACTAGAGTTAGAAGTGGCGCTTGAAAATGTGACTGAATTGCTACAGTCTCATGATAAAGGAGTTGCTTCTTATAGATAAACACAGAAAGTGGTTTCTTGAGATAAAGCCTACTCCTGGTGAAGATGCTTTGAACCTTGTTGAAACAACAACAAAGGATTTAGAATATTCCATAAACTTAGTTGCTAAAGCAGCAGCAGGTTTGAGAAATGACTCTCATTTTTGAAAGAAGTTCTACCATTGGTAAAATGCTATCAAATAGCACTGCATGCTACGGAGAAATGTTTCACGAAAGAAACAATCAATGTGGCAAACTTCACTGTTATCTTAAGAAACTGCCACCGCCACACCAATCTTCAGCAATCACCACCTTGACCAGCCAGTAGCCATCAACATCAAGGCAAGACCTTCCACCAGCCAAAAGATTATGACTTACTGACCACTCGGATAATCATTAGCATTTATTAGAAATAAAGTATATATATATATTTTTTGAGTCAGAGTCTCACTCTGTAATCCAGGCTGGAGTGCAGTGGCATGCTCATGGCCACTGCAGTCTCAAACTGCTGGGCTCAGGTGATCCTTCCGCTTCAGTCTTCCAAGTAGCTGGAACTACAGGCATGTGCTACCACATCTGGCTAATTTTTTGATTTATTGTAGAGATGAAGTCTCACCAAGTTGCCCAGGCTGGTCTCGAATCTGTGAGCTCAGGCATTCCTCTCACCTCCACCTACCAAAGTGCTGGGATTATAGGCGTGAGCCACCGCATGTGTAAATATGTGTACAATAAAGCATGTGTAAATTAAGGTATATACATTTTTTGGGGTAAAATGCTATTGCACATTTAATAGAGTACAGTATAAACAGTAAAGTACAGAATAGTATAAACACAACTTATATGCACTTGGAAACCAAAAAGTTCATGTGAGTTGCTTTATTGTGATATTTGGTTCATTGTGGTGGCCTAGAACTGAACCTGCAACATCTCCAAGGTACACTTGTACCTAAAATTCCACCATTCCCTCTAGATGTTATCCTCAGAAAGCAGTTTGGTATGTCTTTTTCCTGAGCTTTTAATATATTTACACATAAATAATATTACATATTGTCTTAGTTTGTTCTGGTTGCTATAATCTTAAATGGGGTAATTTGTAACAACAAAAAATTATTGCTCACAGTTCTAGAGGCTGGGGAGTACAAGACCAAGGCATGATCAGATTTGGTGTCTGGTGAGGGCCTGTTCCTCACAGAGGGAAGTATCTCAAGACATCCTCACATGGTGGGAGAGGGAAGGCAACTCCTTTCAACATTTTATAAGAGCACTAATTACACTGGGCTAGATGGCTCAGCCTGTAATCCCGCGCCTTTGGGAGGCTAAGGTGAGTGGATTGCCTGAGCCCATGGGTTTGAGACCCACCTGGGCAGTGAGACTTCATCTCTACAATAAATCAAAAAATCAGCCGGGCGTGGTAGCGCATGCCTGTAATTCTGGCTACTTGGAAGGCTAAGGCGGAAGGATCACCGGAGCCCAGCAGGTGGAGGCTGCGGTGGCTGGGAGCGGCCACTGCACTCCAGTCTGGGCGACAGAGTGAGACTCCAACTCAAAAAAAAAAAAGAGCGCTAATCCCATGACTTAATCACTTCTCAAAAGGCTCCACCTCTTAATACTATCACACTGAGTATTAAGGTCCAGCATATAAATTTTGAGGGATACCAATATTCAGACCATAGCATATATACATATGTATACTCACATATTCAGCATTTGGGAGGCTTTAAACTACTTTGCTTTGTTTTATATAAAGGGATCACACCATACATATTTATAATCCTTTTAAAACTTAATATCATTAAAATCATTCAGTCAAAGGATATACAGATCTATGTCTTTCTTTTTAATTATTACAGAGTATTTCATTCTATCACTGTTCTACAATTTAAATATTTGACATTATAGTTAGGTTGCAAATGAAAAGAAATTATTCTATACTCACAACACCTCTGATACCAAATGTATGGGTTTTATTCATACCAACAACCAATTCTCCAACTCTCTGAACACAAACTGGGTGTCCAATGATTCAATTCAATTGTGACACTAACTAACCAGAGTGAGCGCAGACTCCACAGGTTAAAGTCTCAGTTCCATGCAACTGCTCCTCTTCAGTATACATCTGAACAACAACTACATATTGGGGGTTCCCAGGACTCCCCAGTGTAAGGTAAGGACCCCAAGAAACTTAGAAGAACTTAGTAAAATAATTCTAGCAGTAGTACAGCCATTTTAGTTTTATTTTAGTTTCAGTTCTATAGTCCTGCCAAGCTTTGCTAAATAGCCTTTTCTTTTACCTCTTAAACATCAGCAAGAAATAGAACCAACCTCCTAGGGTTAGGACCTGGTAAATATTTTAAGCCTCTTAAGCATATCTAGTCCTAATTGTTCTTCTAGGTATCTATGCTTCCAGCAATAATATATTGTTATCAGTCTTCCATAACCAGCATCCAGCCCACCACCTAGAGTCACAAGATACTAGTGCCTGTGGATGTGTGGAAACAAGACTTACTTATGTGACTTCTGATATCTACATCAAAGAATACAACCTCCACATATTCTTCTTAGCCCAAACTCCCCTTCAAGAGTCTTAAATATAACTAGCCCCTAGCCTTCGAGGCCACACTTGCCTATGAGCATTGGCCCCTTTTTGTCTGTGAAAAGTGGACAATAAGCTTTATTTTCTCTGTGTTGCAAATCTTTGCCTCTTTACCAGGGCACTGGCTCACCTTGCTTCAGTTTACCCTTTCATCCATCTTTGTGCTAAATAATTCATGAAGATGGCTCACAGAATTCAGAAAAACAATTTACTTCCCATTACCAGTTTATTATAAAGTATACAACTTAGAAACGGTCAAATGGATGAGATGTACAGGGCAAAGTATGTGAAAAGGGACAAAGAGCTTCCATGTCCTTTGGGGGCATCCCCTACTCCCAATACCTCCATGTGTTCACCAACCCAGAAGCTCTCTGAGCGCCTTCATTTAGTGTTTTTATAGAGGTTCCAATACATGGGTGTGATTGACTAAATTACTGGTCACTGGTGATTGAGCGTAATCTCCCCCTCCTCTCCCTTCCCTGGATGTAGGAGGAGACTGTAAGTTCCAACCCTCTAATCACAAGGTTGGTTCCTCTGGCAACCAGTCACTATCCCCCCAAGAGTCACCTCATTAGCTTAAATTCAGGTAGAGTTGAAAGAGGCTCATAATGAATAACAAAAGACACTCCTCTCACATCTATCACTCAGGAAATTCCAAGGGTTTCAGAGGCTTGGTGCCAAGAACTAGGGGCAGAGACCAAATATGTCTTTCTTATTATGTCACAGGTTTCCATACTTTACCATTATCAACATGGCTACAGAGACTTTTATCCATGTGCATATATTTTTATTCATTTTTGTTCAAGTATATCTGTTGGACAGATACCTAGAAGTAAAACTTCTGGATTAAAAGTAGTGTAAGCAGTTGGGCTCGGTGGCTCAGCCTGTAATCTCACGCCTTTGGGAGGCTGAGGTGAGTGGAATGCCTGAGCCCGCGGGTTTGAGACCCGCCTGGGCAATTTGGCGAGACCTCATCTCTACAATAAATCAAAAAAAAATTAGCCGGGCGTGGTAGCATGCGCCTGTAGTTACTCAGAAGGCTGAGGTGGAAGGATCGCCGGAGCCCAGCAGGTCGAGGCTGCGGTGGCCGGGAGGGACCACTGCACTCCAGCCTGGGCGACAGGGTGAGAATCCAACTCAAAAAAAAAAAAAAAAAAAAAAAAAAAAGTAGTGTAAGCATTCTTAAATTGAATAGATGCTTCCAAATTACCCTTCAATACTGACATTCCAATTTACACCCACCATCAGTGTATTACAGTACTTCTTTTCCTGTATTAGACACAAGTTGAACATGCCTAATTAAAAAACCCCAAATCCTCTAAGCTCCAAAACTTTTTGAGCACTGCTATGACGCTACAAATGGAAAATTCCATACCTGGTACATTATTTTCACTGTATTAGTAGTAAGTTATTTATTTATTTTTTATTTTTTATTTTTTTTAAGTAGGAATTTCACTCTGTCGCCCAGACTGGAGTGCAGTGGCTGCTCCTGGCCACTGCAGCCTAGACCTACTGGGCTTCCGGCAATCCTTCCGCCTCAGCCTTCCAAGTAGCTGGAACTACAGGCGCGCGCTACCACACCCGGCTAATTTTTTGATTTATTGTAGAGATGCGGTCTCACCAAGTTACCCAGGTGGGTCTCGAACCCGCGGGCTCAGGCAATCCACTCACCTCAGCCTCCCAAGGTGCAGGATTACAGGCTGAGCCACCGAGCTCGGCTGTAAGTCATATTTTTTACTGTTAAGTACTTATGTGTGAATAAGTATAAGATGACTCCTTATTGGTAACATATGAATTCAGAGTCAGGAATGATGGTTATGCCAAACAACCACAAACTGTACACATGGATAGCTGCAATACCCACAGGTATCAAGGTGACCGACACCTTTGCTTTCTGATGGTTCAAATGTACACACACTTTGTGTCATGCACAAAATTAAACTATTATATAAAACCACTTGCAGGCTATATGTATAAACTGTATATGAAACATAAGTGAATTTCATGCTAAGATTTGGTTGCCGTCCCAAGATATCTAATTATCTATATGCAAATATTCCAAAATCTGAAAAAGCTCAAATTCAAAATGCTTCTTGTCACAAGCATTTTGGATAAGGGGCACTCAACCTGTATTATCAATCTTTTTTATATGATGGGTAAAAAGTGGTATCTAAATTAATTTGTAAACTGGAGCAGCAGCTGGTACCTGTAATTCCATTTACTCAGGAGGTGGAGGCAGGAGAATTGCCTGAGACCAAAAAATCGAGACTGCAATGGACTATGATCATACCACTGTACTCCAGTCTGGGCAACAGAACAAGATGCTATCTTCAAAAATTAAAAAAATTAATTAACTTCTAAGTTCCCTATAATAAGCAAGTTTGATAATCTTAGAGTTCATCACTGTTGTTCTAAGAGTTTAGAATATTAAGTTATATGTATTTTATTTTGTTTCAGTCTATTCCCAGCCCCGAGGCTTCAGTTTCTCTTCACTGTAAAATTTGATTTGTTTTTATATATAAAACAATGTTTAGGGATAATATAATATCCACCATTCTACCCAATGCTATTTTTTAGTGGAATGTTGCTTTTACTAAACAATTCCCCCACTCCACCTCCCAAAAAAGGCTAAAATATTTTCAACCTGAAACATTTTAATACTTTTCCAACTCAATCTGAGTTCCACTATACTGCCTGAAAAGAGTTTTTTCCACCCAAGCTTTTGCTTTCTAATGGCTGATTATACTTTCAAAATACTTGAATAGATTATCCATTCATTTCGTTACTGAAAAGAATGACTTGCTCTAAACAGCAACGAAGTTCTCAAAAATATCTCACAAATTTCATCTTCACAAACTACTGGAAAAGAAGATTACAAATCATTCTGCTATAGTTAACTTTGAAAAGAGAACAAAAAAGACAACTGAAAATCTGAATGAAAATAGTAAACAAGATGCTAAACTCCATAAAAAAAATTACAATATGCCCAATTCAATGGAGCACAGTGACATAATTATCTTAGTGTTTCAAAATACAAATAGATGGACTTTTTCTTAATCTATTTTGTGAAGGCTTCAACCAAGAAAAATGTATTAAAGATACACTAGGCAGTTGTGTGAATATAAGCAAATGCATTTATTTCCCTGATATTTGCAATGCTGCTTCTTTGCAAAGGGTATGTGTTATCTCCCAAACATGTTCAATCTGTTAAAACAATAGCTGTGCGGAAGGATTGCCAGAGTCCAGGAGGTCGATGCTGGGGTGGCTGTGAGTGTGCCACTGCACTCTAGCCTGGATGACAGAGTGAGAATCCAACTCAAAAAAAAAAAAAAAGACAGCTGCCACGAACCTGGGAGAAAAATTGAAAAAAAAAAAAAGTAAGCATCGGCTATGGCTGTATTTAACATTTATGTAATTTAGGAGAGCAAATTTAAGGAGCTTCAGATTAGACAGCCAAGTTATTACATGTGCAGATGAAAAGAATTATTGCAATTAACATATCTTCATAATCTACTTCATATTCAGAATTTATCTACCTATGAAACTCACTTAACTAGACTTATGTATTTGATGAAAGCTGAAACATAAATACCAGGCAAAGGGACAAAGCCTAATACAATACTATGGGCATTACACGTATTCAGATGAGGCTGGGTGTGGTGGTTTATGCCCATAATCCCACCACTTTGGGAGGCTGAGGTGAGAAAATTGCCTGAGCCCAGGAATTGGAGACCAGCCTGGGCAACTTGGCAAGACTTCGTCTCTACAATAAATCAAAAAACCTCGTCTCTAAAGTAAACCAAAAAATTAGTCAGGTGTGGTGACACCTACCTACTGTAGTTTCAGCTACTTGGAAGGCTGAGGCAGAAGGATCACCTGAGCCCAACAGGTTAGGACTGCAGTGTCCATTAGCGTGCCACTGCACTCCAGCCTGAGTGACAGAGTGAGACTCCAACTCAAAAAAAAAAAAAAATTATATATAATCAAATGTTTATTTAAACAGAAATACAGTAAGCTGAATAATAATAAATAATGTTAAAATGACTATATAATAAATAAGCTATTGGATTGGAAATGAAGATGGACAAGTTTCTGGCTTGGTTTTATCACTGTTTCACTATCACTGTTTCACTGACATAAAACTATCACTTGTTTTTATCACATATATCACTAGATGTATGTAGTAAACCTGAAACATGACAAACACTGTTACTTTCCTATACTATTCCTAGAACCTGCTCTTCTTAAGATTCAACTGAAATCCCTTCATGACCAGCTGGGCAATATAATAAAAACGTGTCTCTACATAAAAATAAAGATATAAGCCACATATGGTGACATGCATCTATAGCCAAAGCTACTTAGGAGGCTGAGGCGGGAGGATCACTTGAGCCCAGGAATTTGAGGTTACAGCGAGTTATGATTGTGCCACTGCAATCCAGCCTGGGCAATAAACTGAGACCCTGTTAGGAAAAACAAAAAAAAGAAAAGAAAGAAAAAAAATTCCACTTCATCCATAAAAGATATATAAAACCATTAACTACTCTTGATTTCTTCTTCTGAATTCCTATAGAACTAACATTTTGGACCACTATTAGGCATCTTGCTTTTTAAGCCATTTTTATATACACCTGCCAAGTTACTAAGGAGACTGCAAACCTACAGATGTAAAATATGTTTTGGGTTTTTTAGTATCCCCAGTGCCAATGAATGCATTTCAAGTTATTACCAACAGTAATAAGTATTACTGTTCAATCACACTACAGTAGATAAAGAAAACTTAGGTGTTCCCTCTAGCTCTACTACTGGCCAGCTATGAGACCAGTAAAAGCCACCTTCACTCTGAGACTATTCTGGAAGATGCAGGGCATTGGTGGTATCTATTTCTATGACTTTTTTTGGCTTTAAGAGTTCATTTTAAGCCGGGCTCGGTGGCCCGCTGTAATCCTGCGCCTTTGGGAGGCTGAGGTGAGTAGATTGCCTGAGCCCGTGGGTTCGAGATCCGCCTGGGCAGCGAGACGTCATCTCTACAATAAATCAAAAAATCAGCGCATGCCTGTAATTCCGGCTACTTGGAAGGCTGAGGC
>NW_007198132.1:411708-431059 GCF_000164805.1 Carlito syrichta | reverse complement strand
CGGGAGCCTCGAAAAAAAAAAAAAAAAGAGTTCATTTTAGAAAAACAAAAAATAAAGCATTTTGGACATCTTGGAAGAACAGGGCTATCCTGAATATTTAATAAGGAGATAACATCCTTATATATGTCTCATCCAATTAAGCAAATGTCACTAAACTAACATGTCCAATTTCCATTATTTTTGCAGATCATTAGTTATTTATTGAACAAGGCTTTTTGAAGGCATTGCAAGAGGCGCAAAGATGAGCAAGTCATAGTCTCTGCCCACAAACACCTTATAATTTAGTAATGGAGCCGGGCTCGGTGGCTCAGCCTGTAATCCCGCGCCTTTGGGAGGCTGAGGTGAGTGGATTGCCTAAGCCCGCGGGTTCGAGACCCACCTGAGCAGGCGAGACCTCATCTCTACAATAAATAAATACAAAAAAAATTAGCCGGGCGTGGTAGCGCACACCTGTAATTCCGGCTACTTGGAAGGCTGAGGCGGAAGGATTGCCGGAGCCCAGCAGGTCGAGGCTCCAGTGGCTGGGAGCGGCCACTGCACTCCAGTCTGGGCGACAGAGTGAGACTCCAACTAAAAAAATAATAATAATAATTTAGTAATGGAGAAAAATGACTATTCAAATAACCATAATGCAAAGAAGGAAAAAAGGTAAGGGCTACAAGAACATATTAACAGAGATTCAATTACATTAGGTTGGGAAGTGACAATGGCTCAAAAAAAGCTTCAAAGAAGATTTACTGGGTAGGAAAAAGCTAAGTATTCTTTACAAAAGTGTTTGGCTGGATGCATTATCTCAGAGGCTTCTATCATTTTATCACTAGATGATAACATACATGAAATTATCTGATGAATAGGATAAACTCAAAATATAATGTTTACTGTACAACTATGATATTGCTTAAAACGCAATACTATGTTAACTTTAATTATGCCAAATAATTTTTAAAATATCTCCATAGATTTATTTTAGATAAAATGAATCAGATTGAGAGTTCTTTACTGAAGACACCAGGATGACTGCCAAAATATAGTAGAGATTAACGTTCATGTCCAGAAAAGATACATTTTCATAGCTCAAAGTGATGTTACTGACAGAATAAATGAGGAAAGCTCACACTTCAGCTAAGCCTGTTCTGAGAAATGAATATTTTCCAACAGCAGAGAAAGAGCTATTTTAAATGATCTGGATAAAAATGTGAAGTTAATTTAAGTCATACAAGTCTCTACAGTACAAAGTGATAACTGTAGAAACAAGAATCATCTTATGGAAATGTTAGGTTTCACATAGAATTTCTATATATATTCTTGCTAAAGGAGGATGCTATCAAAAAGCAGGTCAACATTCTATGATACTTCACATTCTGATACTCTCTGAAACAGTCCTTTGTCCATCAAGAGTCTCCATGGTTCACTTTCTACACACACACACACACACACACACACACACACACACACACACACACACACACTCCATAGAGCCTCTTTATAAGACCTGAAACTTAACATCTGGTGAAGGAAATAGAAGGATGAAAATTCCCCCTTCCAAATAACTGCACAGAAAAACCAAGTGTGGAAAAGGAAGAGAAAAAAGTAAATCAACCAAAGCAGCACTCTACTTTAAAAAAAAAACAACAACAAACCATCCAGGAAATTACAGAAACAGTGATAACCAAACATAAAATTTCTAAAATCCCTACAATGTGCTAACATGTAGAGATAGATCATGAGTAAGGTTTCAATATTTAAAATTTTCATAAAAACATCATCTCCAACTCAAATTTCAATATAAGTTCGGAAATTAGGTAGCTACAGAGTTCTAATAGTTAATAAATACTTGTTAAGGTACTCAAGAGTCACTAGAAAACTACAGGATGAAAAAAAAAATCAGCCATCAACTTGGAAAGTTTAAATACTGCTGCAAAGAAAATTAGAGTCAAGGAAGTATTGACTTACGCAAAGAAAGAGTCAGGGTGGGTAGAAGTAAAAGGACAGCAACAGTTTAGAAGAAAGCATGTGCAGAAAATCATTTTTTACTCTTCACCTCCCTCAAACATCTTTGGTTTCTGTTCATTTTTCTATCTAAAACTAAGGTACATTTCAATTTCAAGCCTTGTCTAATAAGCCTTAAACATTTTATCATCACTTTGTGTATTTTATAGCACAAAATCTTGATATATAACAGAAACTTCCATTTAAAATGTTTCTGCCTAAACAATTTTTATTACAGGGTTAATCCAATAGAATGCTGTTAACCAGTACTGTCATCCCTCACTATCTGGAGGGGACTGGTTCCAGAACCTCTGGAGATGCTCAAGTCTCTTATATAAAATGGCAAATTATTTGCATATAACTTACACACATACTCCCATATACTTTAAACCAGGGGTCCCCAAGGGTACCATCCACGGCCAGTTAGGAACTGAGCCACACAGCAGGAGGTGAATGGCCAGTAAGCATAGCTTCATCTGCCTTTACAGGCGCTCCCCATTACTCCCATTACCGCCTGAGCTCCGCCTTCTGTCAGATCAGCGGCCCATTATATTTTCATAGGCGCACAAGCTCTATTGTGAACTGTGCATACAAAGGATCTAGGCTGCATACTTCTTATGAAAATCTAATGCCAGATGATCTGAGGTGGAGTTGAGGCGGTGAAGCTAGTGCTAGGGAGAGGCTGCCAATACAGATTAACATTAGCAGTGAGGCTTGACTGCACCTCCCACCCCCCTCCCATTCCCCCACCCCGCCCATGGAAAAATTGTCTTGCACGATGCCAAAAAGGTTGGAAGTCTGCTGCTTTAAACCATCTCTAGACTACTTATAATACCTGATACAAGTAAATGCTATTAAACAGTTGATATACTGCAATCTTTTTAAGTTTGTGTTAGTTTTATTGTATTATTTTTTGTTATTGGTTTAATTTTTTCAAATTTTTAAATCCGTGGTTAGTTGAATCCATGGATACAGAACCCGTGGATATGGAGGGTTGACTGCATTTGATTATTCACTTGGTATTTTTTAAACCTAAAGTATCCCGGAATATTAACCTGAATCTTTATCATCAAAATAAAACATGAAGTCAATTAGTTACCCAATTGGCTTTTCTATGTTATATGTATAATTTAAAGACAACAGGGGTAGCTGACGACAATGTCAGATGCTTATACCACTGTCTTCCAATATTTTCTCCAAAAACAATGCAGAAAACAATAACATAAAAATAACTGCGTGAAAACCATGTCCCTGGCATGTTTTGATGCTAGAATGCCTACATTTCAAAATAATACTAAGTGAGAAAATAAGAAACACCAAATCCCAGTGCATGACTTCTCATGCTCCTCCCCTACCCCTCTTCCACCTCAAAGGTCTATGGTAAGAGAAGGTAGACTGAGTAAAAAATGTCATAAAGAATGAAAAGAGAACTATCAATAGAGCGCAGGGTAAATATAAGAACACCAAAAGTAAAAGTAAGTCCACACTATCTCTGAAAAGACTTTTTCTTAAAAAAAAAATCTGGATAGATCAGAACAAAGGCTACAAGGGAAGGAGCTTAAAATTAAAAGTATATGTGATCTGAAAAGGCTGTCTTCATAATTTGCCATTTTTTAGGGGAGGAAAAAACAACCTAAATAACATAATTAGCAAGGTAGATCATATATGTACCAAACCATACACACTAGTAATAGAGAATACATCTTTTTGACCACTGCTTTGTTAAACTCTAGTGTGTCCACGCGGCTCTTTGAGCTATGGCCGCCATGTTTTCTTAGCTTTGGCTCCCTCCCCTACCTTGGGGAGGTGACTCTCCTCTCCCTCCTCTCTAATTTACTTTACTTTTTACTTTAAGCGATCCTTCTGCCTCCACCTTCCAAGTAGCCAGAACTGTAGGTGCACAATACCATGCCCAGCTAACTGTGGATTTATTGTAGAGATGAGGTCTCTCCAAGTTGCCTGGGCTGGTCTTGAACCTGTAGACTCAGGCAATCACTTGTCTCGACTTCCCAAAGTGGTGGAATTACAGACTGAGTCACTGAGCCCAGCCAGTTTTCTTCTTATTTCTAAGTGGTAGAACTTTTTGTTGTTGTTATTAATTTCTAGTTTTAGTGTATTGATTTTAGAGTGTATTGTTTGCAATGTTCCTACTTTTATGTTTTCCTGTGTTCTAATATATAAGCTATTTTTGTTAAATGTCCCTTGTGCACTTGAGAAAAAGATGTATTCTCTTTTTTTTAGACTGAAAAAGATAGTTTATTTATAAAGTAAATTAAGGCTGGGCATAGTGGCTCACGCCTATAATCCCAGCACTTTGAGAGGCCAAGGTGAGGAGGGGATTGCC
The DNA here is from genome assembly GCF_000164805.1 of Carlito syrichta. Taxonomy (NCBI): domain Eukaryota; kingdom Metazoa; phylum Chordata; class Mammalia; order Primates; family Tarsiidae; genus Carlito; species Carlito syrichta. The sequence continues at coordinate 426,726 of NW_007198132.1, read as the reverse complement.
TGAGCCCACAGGTTTGAGACCATCCTGGGCAACTTGGTGAGACCCCCATCTCTACAATAAATCAAAAAATTAGCCGGGTGTGGTGGCGTTTGCCTGTAGGTCCAGCTACCTGGAAGGCTGAGGCAGAAAGATCCCCTGAGCACAGCAGTTGGAGACTGCGGTGGCCGGGAGCATCCCACTGCCCTCCAGCCTGGGTGATAGAATGAGACTCCTACCCAAAAAAAATTAGAATCCTGTTTCCAAAAAACAAAACAAAATAAACCACTAGCCAACCCAATCAAAAAAAGAGGCAGGGAAAGACAGCATAAGAAATTTTAAATAACATGAGATTCTTTTGTATATCTCCTTGCAAATTTTAAAGCCTAGGTAAAGGGGAAAGAGAAATAAGGATGATAAAGATTGACCTCATTAGTGTTAGAAGGCTTAAAAGAGGCAAAGTTTTGAAGAAACAAAGGAAGGGAGGGAAGGGAAGGAAGGAAGTAGTAACAGAACTACCCCATGAATAAAGCACAAGGCTGAATGGCTGCACAGGAGAATTTTAACAAACCTTCAATCCAAAAAGCATTCAGTATGAAGCAAAACTTCCTAATTCTGTCTATAAATCAAACATAACATTGACACCTAACCTTGATAAAATACATTACAAAAAGATGAAAAACTACATAACAAAGTCACTCATGACTATTAACGTAAAAATATGAAATAAAATATAAGCAAACAGAATCTAACATGAAAATTAAAAATTAATAAAACATAACAAAGTGGAATGTGTTCCAGGAACACATGGTTTCCTCAAAATCAAGAATATGTTAATAACATAAACCACATTAATAGACCTAAGAAAAAAATCATATGATCATCTCCACAGATGCTAAACGACTTCAAAGCTCATCACCTACTCATTCAACTAATGGTGCAAGAACAGTTGGATAACCATATGCAAATAACGATCCTGATCCTAATCATATACCATATAAAAAAAATTAACACGAAACTGCTCACAGATCTAAATGTAAAACCTAAAATTATAAACCTTTCCAGAGAAAATCTTAGTGACCTTGCATTTGACAAACATTTCTTGAATACAATACAAAAACAAATGAAAAAAATGAACAAACTACGAAAGAGAAAGATTGGGTCAAATTGGGTTACATCAAAATTTAAAAATCTTTTTTTCTGAAAAGACACTGTTGGCCAGGCTCGGTGGCTCAGTCTGCAATCCTAGCACTTTGGGAAGTTGAGGCGAGTAGACTACCTAAGCCCGCGGGTTTGAGACCCACCCAGGCAACTTGGTGAGACCTCATCTCTACAATAAAATAAAAAATTAGCTGGGCGTGGTAGCGCACGTCTGTTGTTCCAGTTACTTGGAAGGCTGGGGTGGAAGGATCACCGGAGCCCAGCAGGACAAGGCTGCGGTGACCAGGAGTGTATTACTGCATTTCAGTCTGGGCAACAGAATAAGACTCCAACTCAAAAAAAAAAAAAAAAAAAAAAAGACATTGTTAGAAATTATAATGGCAGCCACAGGGAGGAAATATTTGCAAACATATATCTCATAAAGTATTTTTTTTGCAGAAAATATAAAGAACTTCTACAACTTAAGACGAACAATCCCAATTGTTTAAAAAGGGACAAAGGGCTAAACAGTTTATCTTTATCTTTATAAAAGACAAATGGATGGGAATTAAATACATGAAAATATGTTCAGCACCAGACATCAGCAAAATGCAAGCTAAAACCAAAATGAGATATCAATACACACTCACTTGAAGGGCAAAAATTTAAAAGTCTGAACATACCAAGTGCTGTCAAGACTTTGAAGCAACTGAGACTGCTAGAAAGTAAAATATACAACCATTTTGAAAACTGTTGGCAGCTCCTCAAAATATTAAACACAGAATTAGCATATGACCCTTAGTTAATTACCTGAAAGAAATGAACACATACGTTCTCACAAAAAACTTGTACACAATTGTTCACAGCAGCTTTATTTATTAAAGCAGAAAAATGAAAACAATCCAAATGTTCACCAGTATGTGAATGGACAGACAAGTTGTGGTACATCCACACAGTACAATAGTATCCAGCAATAAAAAGGAATAAATTATTGATACATATAAAACACAGAACTATTTCAAAATAGTTATGCTGAGCAAAAGGAGACAAAAAAATACATAATTATGATTCCTTTTATATAAAATTTTAGGAATGTCAACGACAGTGATAAAACTATAGTGACAGAAAGCAAAACAGTATGTCTTGGGGGTAAGGCAAAGGAGTGAACTGCAAGGGAGCACAAGGAAATTTTTCAGGGTGATGGAAATATTCATCTCAATCATAGAGATGGTTTCTTGTATGTATGTACACATACATCAAAACTTACCAAACTGTACACTTAAACGTGCACTTGATTGTGTGGAAATCACACCAAAATAAAGCTGTTTTTAAAAATCATTACTCAGTCTGGGCACAGTAGTGTGCGCCTATAGTCCCAGCTGCTTGCCTATCGTCTCAGCTACCCAGAAGGTTGAGACTGAAGGATCATTTGCGCCCAGGAGTTCCTGGCTGTAGTGTACTATGATCATACTTGTGAATAGCCACTGCAAAACCATCCATTATTGATTTTTAAAAACACTGAAGAAAATAGAAATTGAGGTTACTTTCATGATACAATAAAATATACTGAAGGAAACCAAAATTCTCCTGTCTGAAATACAGGGGACTGTTGAGCTGAAGGAGGTTACAATACGAGGGGACACTTTACCCCTCCCTCTGCTTGCCTGATGGCAGGACAGTAATTTAAAAAGAAAACAGTCATCCTGCCCTCCTCTTTCCTTTCCCAGCCTCAAGAGAGCCCCCTTTACAATGCTTGTTTATCAGCTCAGAGGCAGTAGCACCAGAGGATCAACAAGCAGACTCTACCTCTCCCAGAAATTTACCTTCCTACATTTTCCTGCCTTTTGCAAGTCTGAAGATCTCTTTTGTTTGATTTGTCGCTATACTGGACTTAAGGGTGTTTATTAAAATACTATGTAACCAAGGTCCCTAAGCCACTTCCTTGAGAAATACTTTTAAACTGAGGCCTCTCCTGTGTAATGGGTACATGGGTCAATAAACTTCTGCTAGTTTTTCTTTTATTAATTTGACTTTTGTTTTTGAGAGTGTCTCAACTAAGAATCTATGAGGGAAAGAAAAAAGTTATCGATTCTCCCTAACAACACACAATTTAGCTCTAAAGCCAATATCTTCTTTAATGGGGAAATACCAGAGGCATTTCCACTAAGAATAGGGATAAGAAAACCCACTATTTCCACCACCGTTCACTGTAGTAAAAGAGAAAGTAGTATAGTTAGACAAGAAAATGCAATTCGACATAAGAATTGCTGAGAAATAGTAAAACTATTTCTATTTGAAAATATGATAGTATACCTAGAAAACTCAGTTTTCCAAACCACAGTATTATTGGCATTTTGTCGAGATAATTCTTGGTTGTGGGGGACTGTCCTGTGCACTGTAGGATGTTTAGCACCATCTCTGGCTTTTACGTACTATCCCCACTCAGTTATGACAATCAAAAATGGTTGTAGAAATTAACAAATGTCACTAGGGGGTAAAATCAGCCCCAGTTGAGAACCAATGCCTTAGGGAATTAATTATAAAACTAACTCAAACTCAAACAACAAAAAATCCCAGTTAAGGTAGGCAGGTCATGAAATTAACAGCCTTCATATACAAAAACAATAACCTGTTAAAGGACATAATGGTAGTGCAAATCTCAATTACAACAGCAACAAAGAAGACTGAACAGCTAGGAATAAACAAGAAATGTGCAAATTCTAAACCAGGAAAACATTTAGAATACATAAAATATTTCTTAAGCCTCAAATGGAGTCTTATATCACAAATGTAACTCTTCTTGCTAAGTTAATTTATATATTTAATGTAGACTCAGTATAAATACTAATATGCTTTATTCGTCATGAAGTTTGACAAGTGTATATGAAAAGCAAAGATGGAAAAATTGCCAGAAAAATACTGAAAAAGAAAAACTTAGGAAGATGGGGATGGGGAATGGCACTATAAGATACTAAAACATATGATAAATTTAGAGTGGAGATCTCTGATATTAATGAATACAAAAATGGATTAATGGGACTGAAGAGAAAGACCAGAAACATACCTAAATACATGTGGAAATATGACAAATGATAAAATCATAGGTGCAAAAATAAACTTTTGAAAATAACTAATATATTTTAGATAAAAAACAATTAGTCTCAAAGCTAATGCTATCAAATTTTGATTTGCTAACTCCACATCTTTGATTTCTACATAATTTACAAGACAAATGCATTTCAAAGTATTATTAATTTATGTTCTGAGGCACACACTGTATAATGATGTAACAGAAAAGGGTAGAAATAGAGCTGTTAAAGGAGCAGAGTTTGTGTATGTTATTGACGTCAAACTGAAATAAATTTTAGAGTGTTATAATATTAGGATGTTAAGTGTAATCTCCATAGTAATCACAAAAAAAGAGCTACAGAATATATACAAAAGCAACGTAAACACTGTATTCTAAAAAATCAACTGAATGAAAGACAGCAATGAAGGAAATGAAGATCAAAAACCTATAAGGCACATAGCCAGGTGCAGTGAGACATGCCTGTAGTCCCACCAGCTATTCAGGAGGCTGAGGTAGGAGGATCTCTTGAAACCAGGAGTTTGACACTGCGGTACACTACAATAGCACCTATGAATAGTCACTGCACTCCAGATTGTGCAATATAGCAAGACCCTGTCTCTGAAAAGAAAAAAGACCAAAAAAAAAAAAAATCTATAAGGCATATAAGTCTCTCCTTATCAGTAATTATTTTAAATGGATTGCACTCTCCAATTAAAAGATAGAGATTGGCAAAATGGATTTGAAAAAAGATGACCCACCTATGTACTGTCTACAAGAGACTCACTTTCGATCCAAAGACACAGGCGGATTGAAAATGAAAGATGGGATAAGATATTCCATGCAAACAGTAATCAAAGGAGAGCAGGAGTGGCTATCCTAATATCAAGCAAATAGACACTAAATCAAAACGGTTACAAGAGACAAAGAAGCACATTATAAATTAATAAAAGGTTCAGTAAAACCAGTAGATATAACAATTATAAACATTTACATACTTACAACAAATCATCAAAATATAAAGCAAAACAGAAAATGAAAAGAGAAATTGACAATTCTACAAAAATGAAAAGAGAAATTGACAATTCTACAATAATAACTTAAGACTGCAATACCCACTCTCAATAATGGATAAAACAACCAGATAGAAGACAAGAAAGGCTAGGTTCGGTGGCTCAGCCTGTAATCCCAGTGCTTTGGGAGGCCGAGGTGAGCGGATTGCCTGAGACCGTGGGTTCGAGCCAACTTGGCAAGACCTCATCTCTACAATAAATCAAAAAATTAGCCGGGCGTGGTAGCGCATGCCTATAATTCCAGCTACTTGAAAGGCTGAGGAGGAAGGACTGTCTGAGCCCAGCAGGCGAGGCTGCAGTGGCCAGGAGTGGCCATTGCACTCCAGTCTGAGCGACAGAGTGAGACTCCAACTCAAAAAAAAAAGAAAGAAAACAGAAGATTTAACATAATAAACCAACTAGATCTAATGGACACACAGAGAACACTCTACCCAACAACAGCATATACATTCTTCTCAAGGGTGCATGGAACATTTACTGGGATAAGTCATAAGTAAGACCACAAATTAAGTCTCAGTGGATTTTTAAAAATAGAAACTTACAAATTATCTTCTCTGACCACAAGGAGATAAAGTTAGAAATTCAATAACAGAAGTAAACCTGGATAATTCACAAAATTGTGAAAATGAACAATAGCTTCTTAAACAACCAATGAATCAATGAAGAAATCACAAAGGAAATTAGAAGTACTTAAAGAATGAAACAGAAGCACAACATATCAAAACTTACAGAATATAGCCAAATCTGTGCCAAGAGGGAAATGTATAGCTACAAATGCTTACATTAAAAAACAAGAAAGATCTCAGATTAATAAGCTAACTTTGCAACTTAAGGAACTTAAAGAAGAACAAACTACTGTAAATCTAAAGCTAGGTCAGGCTCAGTGGCTCAGGCTATAATCCTGCGCTTTGGGAGGCCGAAGTGAGTGAATTGCCTGAGCCCACGGGTTCGAGACCCGACTGGGCAACTTGGCGAGACCTCATCTCTATAATAAATCAAAAAAATTAGCTGGGCATGGTAGTGCATGCCTGTAGTTCCAGATACTTGGAAGGCTGAGGTGGAAGGATCGCCGAAGCCCAGCAGGTCGAGGCTGCGGTGGCCGGGAGTGTGCCACTGCCCTCCAGCCTGGGTGACGGAGTGAGACTTCAACTCAAAATAAATAAATAAAATAAAATAAAATAAATCTAAAGCTAGAGAGGGAGGAAATAAAGGTTACAGCAAAGATGAATGAATGGAGAAAAGAAAAATAGAGAAAAATCAACAAAACAAAAAGTTGGTTCTTTGAAAAGATCAACAAAATCAACACACTTTCAGCCAGATGGACTAAGAAAAACAGAAAGACTTAAATTACTAAAATAAAAAATGGAAGTGGGGATATTACTACAGATTCTACAGAAATTAAAAGGAATATAAGAGAGTGCTATGAACTGTACACCAACAAATGGGATAATCTAGATAAAATGGAAAAGTTTCTAGAAATACAAAACAAAAACCAACCATGATTAAAGCACAAAAAAAGAAAATCTGAATAGACCTCTAACTAATAATGAGATTAAATTAGTAATCAAAACTCTCCCAACAAAGAAAATCTTGTCCAGATGGCTTCACTGGTGAATTGCACCAAGCTTTTAAGAAAGCACTAATACCAATTCTATTATAACGTTTCCAAAAGACTACAGAGGAGGAAACACTTCCTGACTCATTCTATGAAGCCAGCATTATCCTGATATCAAAGCCAGACAAAGACACTACAAGAAAAGAAAACTACAGACCAATATCCCTTACAAACACTGGTACAAAAATCCTCAACAAAATACTAGCAAACCTAATTCAGCAGCCATAATAAAAGGATTAGACCCCGTGACCACAAGGGATTTATTCCTGGAATCCAAAGGTGATTCAACATATGAAAACCAATCAATGTAACACACCACATTAATAGAATGAAGAAAAAACTCACACAATCGTCTCAATTGATAGGGAAGAAACATTTCACAAAATTTAACACCCCGTCATGATAAAAATACTCAACAAACTAGGAATAGAAGGAAGCTATCTCAACATAATATAAGCCATACATGAAAAACCCACAGAAAACATTGTACTCATTGGTGAAAGACTGAAGGCTTTTCCTCTAAGATAAAGGACAAAGCAAGGATGTTTGCTTTCACCACTCCTATTCAACATAATACTAAGTTCTAGCAAGGGTAGCTAGGCAAGAGAGAAAAAGTACCCAAATTGAAAGGAAAGAAGTAAAATTATTTCTTTGCAGATGGCATGATTGTATATGTAGAAAACCCTAAAGATTCCAGGAAAAAAAATGTTAAAACTAATAAATGAATTCAGCAAAGTTGCAGGGTACAGAGTCAATATGCACAAATGAATTACATTTCTATAATCTAGCAATAAACAAATGAAAAACGAAATTACAAAAAAAATTCTATTTACAATAGCACCAAAAATAATAAAATACTTAGGAACTGACTTAACCAAGGAGGGTAAAGACTTGAACAATGAAAACTACAAAACACTGTTGAAAGAAATTAAAGTGGCTCAAGCCTGTAATCCCAGCACTTTGAGAGGCCGAGGTGAGAGGACTGCCTGAGTCCAGAGGTTCAAGACCAGCCTGGGCAACTTGGTGAGACCTCATCGCCACTGCACTCCAGCCTAGGCAACAGAGTGAGACTCCAACTTAAAAAAAAAAAAGAAATTAAAGAAGGCATAAATAAATGAAAAAATTCCATGTTCATAAATTGGAAAACTTAATATTGTTAAGATACAAAACTACCCAAAGCAACCTACAGATTAAAAGCAATCCCATCAAAATCCCAATGATGGTTTTTGAAGTAGAAAAACCCACCTACGGTGGCTCAGCCTGTAATCCCACACCTCTGGGAGGCTGAGGTGAGTGGATTGCCTGAGCCCACGGGCTCGAGACCCGCCTGGGCAGTGAGACCTCATCTCTACAATAAATCAAAAAAACAGCCGGGCGTGGTAGCGTATGCCTGTAATTCCGGCTACTCGGAAGGCTGAGGCGGAAGGATCGCTGGAGCCCAGCAGGTCGAGGCTGCAGTGGCCGGGAGCAGCCACTGCACTCCAGTCTGGGCGACAGAGTGAGACTCCAACTCAAAAAAAAAAAAAAGAAAAACCCACCTTAACATTCACATGTGATCTCAACAGACTATAAACAGCAAAAATAATCCTGAAAAAGAGGTACACACTTCCTGATTTCAACACTTACCTCAAAGCTAAAGTAATCAAAATATAAAGTACTAATATAAAGACAGATGTACAGACCAATGAAATAGAGAGCCCAGAAACAAGACCTCGCATATATAATCAAATGATTTTGACAAGGGTGCCAAGAGCATTCAATGGGAGAAAGGGCAGTCTTTTCAATAAAAGGTCCTGGACAAAGTGGATATCTACATGCAAAAGAATAAAGTTGAACTCTTATTTAACACCATATACAAAAGTTAACTCAAAATGGATCCGATCAAAGACCTAAATAATAACACATAAAATCACAAAACTCAGAGAAAATCTAGAGCAAAAACTTCATAACACTGGATTAGGCAAAGATTTATTTGGATATAATACAAAGGCACAGGCAACAAAAGAAAAAAACAGACAAATGAGATTTCAAGAAAACTTAAGAATCCTGTGCATCAAAAGACACTTGCAACAGAGTAAAAAGACAGCCCACAGAATGGAAGAAAGTATTTGCAAATCACGTATCTGTTAGGGATTAATATCCAGAATATACGTATACAGGATGCCTAAACCTCAACAACAAAAAACCAAAACAGATCCAAAATGGCCAAAGGATTGAACAGAGGAATGGCCAATAAGCACATGAAAATGTGCTCAACATTATGAATCATTAGGAAGATGTAACTCAAAACCACAGTAGGATACCACTTCACACTCATTAGGATGACTACCATCAGCAAAACAGAAAATAACAATTGTTATGGAGGATGTCAAAAAATTGGAACCCTTGTGCGCTACTGGTGGGAATGTAAAATGTTCATGAAGCTGTGTGAAAAACAGTATGGTGACTCCTCAAAAAATTAAAAATAGAATTATCATATGATCCAGCAATTCTGCTTCTGGCTATATATCTAAAAGAAATGAAAGCAGGGTCTCTATACACCCATGTTGATAACAGGATTATTCACAACAGCTAAAATATGGGAACAACCCAAATAGTCACTGATGGATGAATAAGTAATTGTGGTATATGCAAACAATGAAATATTGTAAACTCTTAGAAAGAAAGGAAATTCTGACATATGCCCAACATGATAAACCTTTAGAAAATTATGCTAACCTAAATAAACCAGTTATAAAAGGACAAATACTGTATGTTTTCACTTACCCTGAGGTACTTAGAATAGTTGTAATTATAGAGAAAGTAGAATGGTGGTTGCCAAGGGCTAGAGGAAGAAGGGAATGGGATGTTATTGTTTAATGGGCACAGAATTTCATTTTTTAAAAAATGAAAAGGTAGCCGGGCACGGCGGCTCACGTCTGTAATCTCAGCACTTTGGGAGGCATAGGCAAGAGGACTGCCTGAGCCCATGGGTTCCAGACCATCCTAGACAACATGGCTAGTCCTAGTCTCCACAATAAATCAAAAAATTAGCTGGGCATAGTGTTGCCTGCCTGTAGTTCCAGCTGCCTGGAAAGCTTTAGAAAAAGGATCGCCTGAGCCCAGGAGATTGAGGCTGTGGTAGCTGTGAGTGTGCCACTGCACTCCAACCTGGGCAACAGAGTGAGACTCCAACTCAAAAAACAAAAACAAACAAACAAACAAAAAAAAGTTATCAGGTCCAACAAGAAAAAAACAAACAACCCAATTCAAAAATGAGCAAAGGACTTAAATAGTTCTCCAAAGAAGATATACAAATGACCAATAAACACATCAAAAGATGCACAATATCATTAGTCATTGGGTAAAGGAAATCAAAACCACAATGAGATACTATATATATTCATTAGAGAATATCTATTATCAAAAAAAAAAAAAACAGAAAAAAAAAGTACTAGAAAAAATGTGTAGAAATTGAAACTCTTATAGATTGTTGGTGGGAATGTACAATAGTGCAGCTGCAGAAGATAATTTGGTGGTTCCTCAAAAAGTTGTACATATAATCCAGCAATTCTACTCCTGGGTATATACTCAAAAGAACTAAAAGCAGGGACTCAGACAGATACTTGTACATCAGTGTTTATGGCAGCATTATTCAAAATAGTCAAAGGGTAGAAAAAATCTATGTGTTCATTAACAGAAGAATGGATAAACAAAATGTGGTATTATTAAATTAAATTTGGTCTAAAACTTCCTCCGTACTTATTTTAAGGTTGGTCTAAAGGTTTCACCATACATAAAGGTTTCACCATACATAATGGGCTAATCTAACTCGTGTAAACAGACTTACCAAAACTCAGCCAGTAACAGCGGCTGAGTTTCAGTCAATCACAGGCAGCCAACTATTCAAACTGCTACCCAGCATAATGCCTACTAGACACAGCTGAATTTCTATCCCAACCCAATCCTGCTTATCTTTAAGAAACAGAAAGGCCTGAGGACAGAAGCTTCTCTCTTGACCATACCAACTAAAACTGACAAGATCCAAGATGGCAGCTCAATTGACCTCTGAAAAACCTCTAACCTTATTATACTATGTTTTACATACTAAATGACATACACCTCAGAAGCCATGACAGGAAATAATGGACCAAAAAGGGAAAGAAAAGGGATATGATCCAAGTTCCAGAAAATTTCTACCCATTCCTAGAAAAAATTCTTCTCCTTGCTTTTAATGTTCAACACCTCCATGAAAGAAACCCTATATTTTAACCCCCTCTCCTCCCACCCAAGAGAAGTTGATTTGCAAACCACATTCCTGTTTCTCCATTTTTTTTTTTTTTTTTTTGAGTCAGAGTCTCATTCTATCACATAGGCATGCTCATGGCCACCACAACCTCGAACTGGACTCAGGAACTGGTGATCCTTCCGCCTCAGCCTTCCAAGTAGCTGGAACCACAGGAACAAGCCACCACACCCGACTAATTTTTTGATTTATAGTAGAGACGAGGTCTCACCATGTTGCTCAGGCTGGTCTCGAACTCCTGAGCTCAGGCAATCCTCTGGCCCCAGCCTCCCAAAGTGCTTGAATTACAGGCGTGAGGCACTACATCTGGCTCTGTTTCTACATTCTATGGCCATAGAATAAAAGCCTCCAAAATTAAACCTCCACTTTCCTATATTGGCTTCACAACACTAGACAGGAAAAAGCTCCATTCTGGGGGTGAAGCTGACTTGGTCGGTAATAAAACCAAGTTCAAATACTGTAAGGCAAACACTCAGCTGTAACCAATCCAGGTGTTTCTGGATCTCACTTCTATTTTCTATCTAGAAATGTTTTCTGACCATGAGGCAGCCCTAGAGTCACTCAGAACCCATTCTGGTTCTGCAGGAGCTGCCCAATTTGCAAATTGTTTTTTGCTCAATTAAACTGTTAAATTTAATTTATGTACAGTTCTTCCTTTTAACAGTGTGTACATACAATGGAATATTATTCAACCTTTAAAAAGGAAGGAAATTCAGCCGGGCTCGGTGGCTCAGCTTGTCATCCCGTGCCTTTGGGAGGCTGAGGTGAGGGGATTGCCTGAGCTCGCACGTTCGAGACCTGCCTGGGCAACTTGGCAAGACCTCGTCTCTACAATAAATCAAAAACTAGCCAGGCGTGGTAGCGCGCACCTGTAGTTCCAGCTACTCGGAAGGCTGAGGCGGAAGGATCGCCGGAGCCCAGCAGGTCGAGGCTGCGGTGGCCGGGAGCAGCCACTGCACTCCAGTCTGGGCGACAGAGTGAGACTCCAACTCAAAAAAAAAAAAGGAAGGAAACTTTAGCATATGTCACAATATGGATAGATTGAAAAGAACAAACACTATGTGATTCCACTTATATGAAGTACCTAAAAGAGTAGATTTCAGGGACAGAAAGTAGACTAATGGTTACCAAGGGCTGGGAGGAGGGAAAATGGGGCCCTATTGTTTAATGAGTACAGAATTTCTGTTTGGGATGATGAAAAAGTTCTGAAAATGAATAGTGACAATGATTGAACAACATGGTGAATGTACTTAATACCACTGAATTGTAGACTAAAAGTGGCTAAAAAGGAACATTTTATGTTATACATATTTTACAATTTTCTTTTCTTTTCTTTTTTTTTTTAAGTTCAGTCTCTCTCTGTCACCCAGGCTGGAGTGCAGTGGTATACTCATGGCCACCGCAGCCTCGATCTGCTGGGGTTCGGCAATCCTTCCACCTCAGCCCTCCAAGTAGCTGGAACTACAGGCGCACACTACCACACCTAGCTTATTTTTTTATTTTATTGTAGAGACGAGGTCTCACCAAGTTCCCCAGGTTGGTCTCGAACCCCTGAGCTTAGGCAATCCTCTCGCCTTGGGCTTCCAAAGCGCTGGGATTATAGGCTTGAGTCACCACACATGGTCTGCAATTTGTATAAAGGAAAAAAACGATCTGGTACAAATTATGAAAAATACAGTAACTGACTCATCATTTATCTGAGATTTAAAATTATAAAAGAACAGAAAGTACCAAGTGTAGAGTAATTAGGGAGAATTTAATAAAAGGACTACTTACAAAGACACGGGCAGAGTTAAGGAAAGCATCCTGAACATAAAAACAACGGGAAGTCACTAGGCCTCAGTGAGCCAGGGAAGGTAGTACTATAGTTACCAAAACTCACAGTCAATTGTAGCTACAACTCTGGGAGACAGCTATCTGACAAGAGAGGCATGGCCTTCAGCCGAGTAATACAACTATTAAAGACTAACAAATACGGAGCCAGGGAATTAAATACCCAGATCTCACTGTCCCTTCACCTTCTGTCTTGGTCAATCCCTAGTGGATACTAAAGGGAAAAAAGCTTGTGGACGTAGTTCATAAAAGCCAGCTTCCTGGGCATAAAGCAAAGTAGAGAAGGTTAAAGACTGAATACAGAGGGGAACGTGGAGACTACTACAAAGTAATACATTATGTCCTATTTCTATTTTACTAGTCAAAGAACTATAATAAACATACTTTTCAGTGCAAAGAAAAAGTTCCTGTTGCCACAAAGAAGTACGAAATTAACTGAGTTAAAAAGACTAGGGTTTGTCGGTCTAGTATTGGTACAAGAACAGGTATTAGACCGATGGAATAGGATAGAGATTCCAGAACCAAAAACTCGATCTCTCAACCAACTCATCTTTGACAAAGCCATCAATAACAGCCATTGGAGAGAGGAGACTTATTTAGGAAATGGTGCTGGGAAAACTGGCTGACCTCATGCAGAAGACTGAAACAGGACCCCTACCTATCACCATATACAAAAATCAACTCTAAATGGATCAAAGATCTAAACATAAAACCGCAAACTGTAAGAATCTTAGAAAATGCAGGAGACACCCTTATGCACGTTGGAATAGGCAACCTATTCTTCATCATAACCCAAAAACATATGCCATAAAGGCAAGATAGACAAGTGGGATCTCATCAAATCGAAAAGCTTTTGCACAGTAAAAGAAAATGTCAAGACAGCAAGGAGACAACCCACAGAATGAGAAAAAATATTTAACTATACATCTGACAAAGTCCTAACATCCAGGATCTACAAGGAACCCAAACGAGTCAAAAGGAAAAAAACAAAGCGGTTCAATTGAATAGACAATTCTCAAAAGAAGACATATGAACAGTCAACACACATGAAAAAATGCTCAGCCTCACCAATCATTAGAGAAATACAAATCAAAGCCACACTGAGATAACCCCTAACTCTAGTAAAGATGGCCATTATCAATGAATCAAAAAACAACAGATGCTGGCAAGGGTGCAGAGAAAATTAAATGCTCCTACACTGCTGGGAGTGCAAACTAGTTCAACCTCTATGGAAAACAGTGTGGTGATATTTTAAAGAACTAGAAATTGACCTTCTAAACAACTCATCCCTCCTGGAAATACACCCAGAGAAACACAAACCATTCTATAAAAAAGATACTTGCACATGCATATTTATTGCAGCCCTATTCACAATAGCAAAACCATGGAACCAACCCTGCTGCCTATCAAAAGTGCACTGGATAAAGAAAATGTGGTAGATATACACAATGAAGTGCTATATAGCCATAAAGAAGGACAAAAGTATGGACTTTGCAGCAAACTGAATGGAATTAGAGTCCATCATACTCAGTGATCTATCACAGAAACAAAGAACTCAGTACCATGCTCTCATTCTTAAGTGGACCCTGAACATTTATCATAATACTATTAGAGAGGGATTGGCAGTAGCGGGACACTGCCAGGGGAAAGTGGGGGGGAGGGACACGGACACATAACACCACTAAGCGTACCTGATCCTAAACCACGGAAGTGAGGACCAGTTGGAGGTCCAAAATTCACCTGCATGTAGACGTCCTATGTACCTAATCCTGGCCTGTACCCCACATCTTTATAATAAAATAAAGTTTTTTTTAAAAAGGACTAAGGTTTTTGTTGTTTTATTTTTATTTTTTTGAGTTGGAGTCTCATACTGTCACCCAGACTGGAGTGCAGTGGCACACTCACGGTCACCGCAGCCTCAACCTGCTGGGCTCTGGCGATCCTTCCGCCTCAGCCTTCCAAGTAGCTTGAACTACAGGCACGTGCTACCACGCCCGGCTAATTTTTGATTTATTGTAGAGATGAAGTC
>NW_007198132.1:391065-411277 GCF_000164805.1 Carlito syrichta | reverse complement strand
AACAAAAAAAAAAAAAAAAAAAAATTGTGTATATTTATTATTCAAGTTAACTTTTTTCTTTTTCTTTTTTTTTGAGGTAGGGGTTTCACTATGCTGCCCAGGTTGGTGTCAAATTCCTGGACTCAAGCAATCCTCCTGCCTCAGCCTCGATAGGATTACAGGAATGTACCACCAAGCCTGACTTCTAAAGGCACTGCTCTTAACCATTATGCCTCAATACCATCTCAGGAATTATTAGCATAGAAAGTCAGATTTCAACACTTAAGTTGAAAATGAAATTCTGAAATTACTTAATTTAAATGCCATCACAGCTTAAAGACCTGAGAAAATTATCAATGCTGCTTTATTTGAAATATATTTCAACAGAATCTGCTTAATAATTTTTTAAAATATAACTTCCAAATCTAAAAATGAATTTTATTTGAAAAAGGAACCTGGTCAGGCACAGTGGCTTAAGCCTGTAATTCCAGCACTTTGGGAGGCCAAGGCAAGAGGACTGTCTGTGACCAGGGGTCCGAGACCAGCCTGGGCAACTTGGTGAGACCACATCTCCCTAATAAATCAAAAAATGGTGGCTCACACCTGTGGTTCCAGCTGCTTGGATGGCTGAAGCAGAAGGATCACCTGAGCTAAGCAGGTTGAGGCTGCAGTGGCCGTGAGCGTGCCACTGCACTTCATCCGGGGCAACAGAGACTCCAACTCAAAAAAAAGAAAAGAAAAAGTAAGGAACTTACTAGAGAATGAAGACTCAAATTTATAATATTCTACAACTGTCAAATAGAACATGTTGCGTTGACAGAAAAATGTTATATGTGCACTGCTCACTATAGTAACCAGTATCCACACGTGACTACTGAGTACCTGAAATGTGTCTAATAAAACTGAAAGAAACTGAGTTTTTTATTCTCTTTAATTTTAATTGTAAATGTAAAGTTTCTTGTTGTTTTTTGTTTGTTTTTAAAGAGACAGGGTTTCACTATGTTGCTCAGGCAGGCCTCAAACTCCTAGGCTAGAGCAATCTTCCCACCTTGGTTTCCCAAAGTGCTGCAATTACAGGTGTGAGCTACCACACCTGGCCTAATTAGCTTACATTATAATTATAATTATCAATTCATTGGTCTGTCTTCCCACCAGATTGTGTGTTCCTTGAAGAATGGAACGTATTTTCATCTCTCCTTCCAGTACCTTGGTACATATTAGAAATATGTTTGTTTCATTCTACAAAGATACCAGCACATGCATGTTTACTGCAGCACTATTCACAATAGCAAAAACAAGGAACCAATCGTGCTGCCCATCAAAACAGGAATGGATAATAAAAATGTGGCACATATACACAGTGGAATATTGTACAGTCATAAAGAAGGACAAACATGAACTCTACAGCAACTTGGACAGATTTAGTCTATCATACTCAGTGATCTATCACAGAAACAAAGAACAGGGTACCATATGTCCTCATTCATAAGTGGACCTTGAACAATTATCATAATACTGTAAGAAGTGGATTGGCAGTAGTGGGAAACTGCCGGGGAGGAGGGTGGGATTGGCAGTTGAGGGAAACTGCCAGGTGAGAGGGAGGGCACACCTCATCAACAAGGGTACCTGCATAATGAACATGTGTATACCTAACCCTGAATTGTACCCCACATCTTTTTTTTTTTTTTTTGAGTTGGAGTCTCACTCTGTCGCCCAAGACTGGAGTGCAGTGGCCGCTCCCGGCCACCGCAGCCTCGACCTGCTGGGTTCTGGCGATCCTTCTGCCTCAGCCTTCCAAGTAGCTGGAACTACAGGCGTGCGCTACCACGCCTGGCTCATTTTTGACTTATTGTAGAGATGAGGTCTCGCCAAGTTGCCCAGGCGGGTCTCGCATGCATGGGCTCAGGCAATCCACTCATCTCAGCCTCCCAAAGGCGCGGGATTACAGGCTCCCCACATCTTTACAATAAAAAATTTAAAATAAAAATAAAATATGTTTGTTGGTGTGGTAGAATATATGGACGGAATTTTCTAGATGTGTACATTTAAGTTCTCTAAATACATCAGACTGATAAGGTTACACAAAACAGACTTAATCTAGTAAATTATATCCTTTTTCTATTCTGATTTTTAAAGCAGATGAAATATATTATTTACTCAATTTATTTACCAAACATGCTCAGAGCTGGTATATTTACAGGTATTCCGTTAGGTGCTCAGGATATGATGATGAATAAGACCTAGTTTCTAGCATCAAGAATCAATCTCATAGAAAATATATACAATTGCTCCACAAAATGAGATTACTTTAAACAGGTAAAATAAATTATGAGAGCCACCACAGAAAATAACCATTGAGGGGAGAGTAAAGTCTTACATATTGAAAAATTTATTAATCTGTTTTAGAGATAAACAGTGTTCGCCAGTTGGGAGATGGCAGAATGGTGGAGAGGCATTCCAAGTACAACAAAAGCCTACACTAGGGTATGAAGACACAAAAAGACTTGGTTTGTCTTTAGGGTAGGCAAAGACCCAAGTCAGGTCAATAAAAATACCATACAGTCAGGCTCCATGGCTCAGCCTGTAATCCCAGCACTTTGGGAGACCGAGGTGAGTAGACTGCCTGAGCCCGCGGGTTCGAGACCCGCCTGGGCAACTTTACGAGACCTCATCTCCACAATAAATTAAAAATTAGCTGGAGCCGGGCTCTGTGGCTCAGCCTGTAATCCCGCGCCTTGGGAGGCTGAGGTGAGTGGACTGCCTGAGCTCGCAGGTTTGAGACCCGCCTCGGCAACTTGGCAAGACCTCATCTCTACAATAAATCAAAAAAAAAATTAGCCAGGCGTGGTAGTTCCAGCGACTTGGAAGGCTGAGGTGGAAGGATCCCCGGAGTCCAGCAGGTTGAGGCTGTGGTGGCTGGGAGTGGCCACTGCACTCCAGTCGGGTGCCAGAGTGAGACTCCAACTCAAAAAAAAAAAAAAAAAAGAGGCTGAGGTGGGAGGACCGCCTGAACCCAAAAAGTAGAGACTGCAGTGAGTTGTGATCATGACACTGTACTCTAGCCTGGGAAACAGAGTGAGATCCCCCAACTCAAAAAAATTAAAAAAAAATAAAAATAAAAACAACTTTCCAGGTGTTTCATTCACGGTTACCCTTGTAAAGGAACATGCTATCTTCCATTTAATGCTACACTAAGCTAAGGGTTTGAATAAAACTCTCAACACATTCTCTCAGTCTAACAGTTATCATATCGAGATTACACATTTTTCAGATACTTGGGCACTCCACTAATAATTATGTGGTTTAACAAAGTCTTCTAATTTACTGACATATATATGCAATATGGAATTTTAAAACCTACTAAAATCAAGACAAATTGAAGAACAATCTAGTTATTTCCTCAGACACATACATATTTTTAACACTCTGGGGCCAAACATTCTGAAATTGAAAAATAAAATCCTTTGCAGCATTATTTTTGTTTTGTTATTATTAACACGTACTTAATGAGAACCTACTACGTCACAAGCACTTGATATACACTAATTAATTTAATCCTCATAAGACTCCTGTGATAGGCATCATCATTTCCATTTTGCAAATGGAATAAACTCAAGCTTAGAAAGATTATGTAAATTACTCAACACCATGAAGTGACAGAGTTGGATTATAGAATATAGAGCTATCTAAACTAAAGTCTGTGCCACCAATGTTAGCAATCAAAGTTCAAAATATCGATTGAATTAAGCTACTGATATTTATTTCAATCAAAAACAAGATGGTGTAGTAAACAATATGTTGCTTCAATTATATTTTCTTTTAAAATATGACGAACCAGGCCAGGTGCAGTGTCTCATGCCTACAATCCCAGCACTTTGGGAAGCTGAGGTGAGAGGACTGCCTGAGCCTACGGGTTCGAGACCAGCCTGAGCAACTTGGTGAGACCCCATCTCTACAATAAATCAAAAAAGTAGCCAGGCGTGGTGGTGTGTGCCTATAGATCCTTCCTGAGGAGGAAGGATGGCCTGAGCCCAGCAGGTCGAGGCTGTTGTGGCCAGGAGCGTGCTACTGCCCTCCAGCCTGGGAGACAGAGTGAGACTCCTACTCAAAACAAAAAAATAAATAAATAAAATATGATGAACCATCAGAATAATTCATAAAGACACAAAACCAGACATTAATGTTAAGTATACTTTTAAAGTTAATTCCCAATAATAGCAATAAATGACAATTATAGTGATTTATTTTACAATGTTCAAAATGAAGTGGTTTCCATATAAACAGATTTTTTTTTTTTTTGAGTTGGAGTCTCACTCTGTTTCCCAGACTGGATGCAGTGGCCACTCCCGGCCACCGCACCTCGACCTGCTGGGCTCCGGCAATCCTTCAGCCTCAGCCTTCCAAGTAGCTGGAACTACAGGCGCGCGCTACCACGCCTGGCTCATTTTTTGATTTATTGTAGAGATGAGGTCTTACCAAGTTGTCCAGGCGGGTCTCGAACCCACGGGCTCAGGAAATTCACTCACCTCAGCCTCCCAAGGTACGGGATTACAGGCTGAGCCACCGACCCCAGCTTATAAACAGATTTTTAAACATGAAATAAAAAGAACCAAGTATTTAGTCATTTTAACTATACGTACTTGAATATACTTAAAACATTTTTATACTTAAAATATTTTATATACTATTTGCAAACTGCAGTTTGTTCAAGTTGACCCACAGTAATAAAAATGTTAATAATCAATTTTAACAAACTAGCCAAATACACAATATATTTAAAGTTGTAAAACATTAATACTCCAGAGAAAGGGCACTATATTGTAATAAGAGTACAGATGTACACATTAAAAGAGTTTAAACTTCAAGTTCTGTAAGTTAGTAATAGACATTTAAAAAAGAAAAAATTAACACAAACTGTAAATACAGTTAACCCTTTGCATTCAGATGCCCCATTTGAGGAGACATCGTAAATCTAACAAACCACTTGGATGTTCCCTCTCAGGAGACATAAAGAGATTGCTGGTGATTATGCAAGACAGACTTATACAAGCACACATTTTCCAAAAATGTATGTTTCCCTGAAGTTTTCCATTCAATAACAATGAAAAACCTATGTCCCATTTGAACCTTGTCAAGCTTCTGATTGATCAGTTGAGAAGTGGTTTTCAGGAATCACACGTGCATCCTTTCGTATCATCTTCAAACAACAAACTGGACAATAAATTACATATTATTAATGTGGGAAGAACAAAACAAGACTGCATTGTCTACTCGAATAGATAAATACAACATACAAAATTTTGATTTTTTTGGCCGGTCTTGGTGGCTCAGCCTGTAATCCCAGCACTTTGGGAGGCCGAGGCAAGTGGATTGCCTGAGCTTGCAGGTTCAAAACCAGCCCAGGCAGTTTGGCAAGACCTCGTCTCTACAATAAAATAAAAGATAACCAGGCGCGGTAGCACATGCCTGTAGTTCTGGCTGGTTGGAAGGCTGAGGCAGAAGGATAGCCTGAGCCCAGCAGGCCGACACTGAGGTGGCCGTGAGTGTGCCACTGCACTCCAGCCTGGGTGACGGAGTGAGACTCCGACTCTAAAAAAAAAAATTTTTGATTTTTGTCACAAATAAATTCCTCAATGTTCAAAATTCCATTAAGCCAAATATCATTACAATAAAATAAGTGGCTCCAAGGCTACACTATTTAACATGAAGCAATTCGTTTTTCACTATTTCATAAAAAAAGTACAGTCCAGTTGCAGACAGGTGATCCATGAGGTGTCTCTGAGTGCATAGAGTTAATTTATGTTGCAAAATGAAAGTAAGCTCTCTTAAGTTAAAAAACAAATACAAGCCGGGCTCGGTGGCTCAGCCTGTAATCCCGCGCCTTTGGGAGGTTGAGGTGAGTGGACTGCCTGAGCCCGTGAGTTCGAGACCTGCCTGGGCAACTTGGCGAGACCTCATCGCTACAATAAATTTAAAAAATGAGCCGGGCATGGTAGCGCGCGCCTGTAGTTTCAGATACTTGGAAGGCTGAGGCAGAAGGATCGCCAGAGCCCAGCAGGTTGAGGCTGCGGTGGCCAGGAGTGGCCACTGCACTCCAGTCTGGGTGACAGAGTGAGACTCCAACTCAAAAAAACAAAACAAAACAAAAACATAAAAATTATTTTAGTGAGTATCTGTTGTTTCTGCCTGCCCAGCAACCATTCACCCTTCTCCAAGAAGTATCAACTCAATTTCCCTTCAGAAACCATTACATTACCCACCCTTAATTTAAGTGGTTTGAAATTCTACTCCCCTTGCCCTACAGCAGGATGGGAACAAAATCCAAGCCTGGCCACACAAAGCATTCCATCACTCTGGCCATAGGGAATGTCTCTAGGATGGGCAAAGACCCAAGTCAGATCAATGAAATTACTATGCAGTAGATTGCTGGAATAGTAGAGAAAGGGAAGTTTTCATTCCTCTTGGGTTTCTGATGGTGTAGGATGTAAGCCTAGTGCTGTTACTACCACCTTTCTCAGGAAGTCTAACTCTTAAGTCTTAACTACTTTTCCACACTGACTCCAAAATATGAAAAGGGAGAGTACTGGTTACCTGGTAGTAGGAGAAACGAAAAATTAGAAATTTGACTTTCAATAGTATATCTTCCATAATATTTCCATTTTTCAAAAATAAGCACATATTACTTCTATAATAGAAAATTTAAAATATTTTAAAATATTAACTTTTTCCTAAAATATGCTCAGATATTCATATTTAACATCTTAAAATATTAACAATTTTCTTATAATTTACTAAAAAGGGCTGGGTTCAGTAGCTCAGCCTGTAATCCTAGCACATCTGTAGTTCCGGCTACTCAGAAGGCTGAGGTGGAAGGATCGCTGGAGCCCAGGTCAACGCTGAGGTGGCCGTGAGAGTGCTTGCCACTGCACTCCAGCCTGAGAGAGTAAGATTCCAACTCAAAAAAAAAAAAAAATTGACTAAAGAGCATAGAACATATACCTAAAAAGAACCACCTTTTTCAGGCCAGGTGCAGTGGCTCACACCTGTAATTCCAGCACTATGGAAGGCCAAAGCAGAGGGATCTCTTGAGCCTAAGAGTTCAACACTAGTCTGGGCAACATGGTAAGACTCCACCTCTTCAAAATATAAAACTAAAAACTATATTTGCTGGGCATGGTAGACAGCACCTGCACTCCCAGCTACATGAGAAGCTGAGGCAGGAGGATCACTTGAGTCCAGGAGTTCAAGGCTGTAGTGAGCTATGATCATGTCACTGTACTCCAGGCTAGACAATAAAGCAAGACTCTGTCTCAAAAAAAAAAAAAGAATCACCATTTCCCATGATATAAAATATTTACATTTTGAAAGTACAAATGAGAAAAAAAAGTTGTGAGTAAATCTTTTTTTACAATTGGTTCTCGGTCGTGCTCAGCGGCTCAGCCTGCAATCCCAGCATTTTGAGAGGCTGAGGCTAGTGTACTGCCTGAGCCCATGGGTTCGAGACCAGCCTGGGCAACTTGGCAAGACCTAGTCTCTACAACAAATTTTTTAAAAGTTAGTCGGGCGTGGTAGCGCGTGCCTGTAGTTTCGGCTACTTGGAAGGCTGAGGTGAAAGGATCGCTGGAGCCCAGCAGTTCGACGCTGGGGTGGCCATGAGTGTGCCACTGCACTCCAGCCTACGTGAAAGAGTGGGACTCCAACTCAAAATAAAAATAAACAAAATTGGTTCTCATTTAAAAAGATATTAAACAATTCTACATGAAAAAATGTTCAGCAAGAGCTGCAGCCATCGTAAAAATTACTCAAAAATGTAAAACTAATTTTAAAAAATAAGTGACTAAATTAAGTTTTAAAAAGTTTTATGGCCGGGCACAATGGCTCAAACCTGTAATCCCAGCACTTTGGGAGGCGAAGGTGAGAGGATTTTCTGGTTCGAGACCAGCCTGGGCAACTTGGTGAGACCCTGTCTCTACAACAAATCAAAAAAATAAGCCAGGCATGGTAGCTTGTGCCTGTAGTTCCAGTTACTTGGGAGGCTGAGGCAGAAGGATCACCTGAGTCCAGCAGGCTGAGGTTGCGGTAGCTGTGAGTGTGCCACTGCACTCCAGCCTGGGCAACAGAGTGAGACTCTAACCAAAAAAAAAAAAAATACAATGGAATATTATGCAGTCATAAAGGACAAACATACGGACTTCACAGCAACTTGGATAGATTTAGAGTCTCTCATACTCAGTGACCTATCACAGAAGCAAAGAACAGAGAACCATATGTTCTCACTTATAAGTGAACCTTGAACAATTTTCATAATACTATAAGAAAGGGATTGGCAGTAATGGGAATCTGAGGGGGAATGGGGGGGAGATGAGGGGGGGCCGCACAACTCATCATTTATTAGCTTGTATTAATTTCTGCATAATGAATATTTGTATACTTAACTCTGAATTGTACCCCACATCTTTAAAATAAAAAAAAAAAATGAAACGTGTAAAAAAAAACTTTATCAAGTATGTTGGTCCTGTAATTCTGAACAATATAAGATCTTAAAGAGTTGGCCAGTTAAATACTTCAATTATAATTACTTTACATAATTTACACTATGTGAGAAATTTTATACCTTTGTTTTATTCTTTTTTGAGTTGGAGTCTCACTCTGTCACCCAGACTGGAGTGCAGTGGGTGTTCCCGGTCACCGCAGCCTCGACCTGCTGGGCTCCAGCGATCCTTCCGCCTCAGTCTTCCAAGTAGCTGGAACTACAGACGCGCGTTACCATGCCTGGCTAATTTTTTGATTTATTGTAGAGATGAGGTCTCGCCAAGTTGCCCAGGCGGGTCTTGAACCCGCGGGCTCAGGCAATCCACTCACCTCAGCCTCCCAAAGCACAAGATTACAAGTTGAGCCACCGAGCCCGGCTTGTTTTATTCTTAAATATAGCAAATCAGTCTCAAGATGCACCTCTTGGAAATACAATCTACTAAATACAGTAAATACTCTATAAAGGAAGACACCAATAAATGTTTTTGTTCTCTTATTATTAGCTTGTATTTGTT
Source organism: Carlito syrichta (assembly GCF_000164805.1). Lineage (NCBI taxonomy): Eukaryota > Metazoa > Chordata > Mammalia > Primates > Tarsiidae > Carlito > Carlito syrichta. Next base: position 402,251 of record NW_007198132.1, on the reverse strand, counting down.
TCTATCACTCCTTTCCTCACCACACAATCCACTCCTGGATCTTTGCTTTTCGTTAATATTATTTTGTGTTTTACGACCCTCAGTAAGGACACCTAGGTGTCAATGACACTTTCTGACATAATTAGTGGCCAGAATGATGTTCTTAAGCGGAAGAGATTCAGGGACCTACCAAGGTTGAGGACAAAGAACAGCTGGAGGCCAGAGCAACATTTTCCAGACAAGTAGCAGTAGTAGGTTCTAAAGTTTTGGGGATGAGGCAGTATTCAATAAGCTCATTACCTTAAATACAGAAAGACAGAGGACTGGTCATCCTGGCCACCACTTTGTCTCAAGGCTGAGGTTTTATTAATTTGTCATATGTTCAATGAAACCCAAACTCTCCTATGGCTATCAACCCCAAACGTGTTCACCTAGTCTGCAAACTTCTTTCTTATACTGCTAGATCACTTCCACACATAGCCCAAAGGGATGCTTTATCTAAACAAAGGTATATCTAAGAAGTCACCCAAAAAAGTGCGACAAAAACATCTATTTATAAATAATGGGGGAAAAAATGGGTGTCTCACAAGGTACCACGGGGAAAATCAAACATGGTACTCTTGTCCCTTAACTAAAAAATACGTATTCTATTTATATTTACTAACACCCACAGTATTTTTTAGGTATGTAAAAGGTAAAGAAACCATAGACCATAAGAACACAGAGTTGGCAACTTAAAAAACAGCTCGCTTTCAACTCCTCCCAAAATTCATATGGAATCAATAACACCTGGATCTTCCTCAAAACACCCGATGGCAGGCCAGGATGGGATGGTGAGAAGGAAACTTGAGAGAACGAGAACTGGAAGGCACAGGAAAAGATAAAAAGTGAATAGTCCGAGAAGCCCGCACTTGGTATTATTGCTCCTTTGCGTCCCCACTGGTTTTCCACTTGCTTTTACGATTCAGTGATTATTTGTCCCCATCAGACATCCATCTGTAAACTTCGCACCCACCCCAAACCACATCCACAATTTCCAGGAGAGCCGGCCGAGGCGACCTGTCTCCAGTCGCCCGTGAGGACAGGGACGTCGGCACGCAAGTTGGGAGCGCGGAACTGGGAGAAGTTCTCTCGGAACAGGGCGAAGGACCCGATGAGGTGAAGGAGAGCGGAGGACGCGAAGGTGGCAGGACTGAGAACTCTTCTCACACCACGAGCTGAGCGCACCAGAAAGACGCAGGTATCCTGCCGGACGCGAGAAGTCGCCGGATCCCCGGGACAGACAAGCGACCGGCCTCGGAACCCAGGTCCCTAAAGCTGTTTCGCCATCCCCTTGCCCTTCTTCTTCCCTAAATCCTCGTCTTCTCTTACCTTTGAGAGTCCAAGACGCACCCGGCTCCAGCTCTCGCAGCTCCTCCCTCGGTTAAAGCCGCCCACCCCTGACAACCATAGAGACGAAGAAACAGCCGAGACAAGCCTCCGCCTTCACCGCCCACCCTCACGTGACTCTCCTAGGCGCTGGGCCTGACGGGATGGTGGCGACTTGCATGTGGGAGGGGCACGGAGAAAAGGAGTGGGGAGGAGAGGGGGAAGCAATTCGCCGCGCCCCAGCCTCGGGCCCCGCCCCAGCTCCGGGCTCCGCCCCCTTGCTCTTTAGGCGGGAAAGCCGGAGACCTCCCAGAAGACCTCAGGGGTTGCTGCCCTCCACAGGAGCTTAGGAATTTGAAATTTATCTGCCTTCTGAGACTTCCTTGGTACACGTTTTTGTGTTAGCTAAGCAAAACGCAGTGAAAAGAAAACTGGACTACAGTGAGTTAGAAATTGCTCCTTCCCAAAGGCGTTTAGGTTTAAGCTTCTGGTAAAATTTTCCTTTTTTTTTTTTTTGAGTTACAGTCTCACTCTGTCGCCCAGACTGGAAGTGCAGCGGCCGCTTCCGGGCACCACAGCTTCGCCCTGCTGGGCTCTGGCGATCCTTCCGCCTCAGCCTTCCGAGTAGCCGGATTTACAGGCGTGCGCTACCACGCCCGGCTGATGTTTTGATTTATTGTAGAGATGAGGTCTCGCTGCCCAGGCGGGACTCGAACCCGCGGGCTCAGGCAATCCACTCACCTCAGCGCGGGATTACAGGCTGAGCCACCGAGCCCGGCTATCTTTTTTTTCTTAATAAATCCTTTTTTTAATTTTTGAGTTGGGGTCTCACCCTGTCGCCCAGGCTGGAGTGCACTGGCCGCTCCCGGCCACCGCAGCCTCGATCCCCTGGGCTCCGGCGATCCTTCCGCCTCAGCCTTCCGAGTAACCAGAATTACAGGCACGCACTACCACGCCGGCTAGTTTTTGGTTTATGGTAGAGATGAGGTCTCGCTGCCCAGGCGGGTCTCGAACCCGCGGGCTCAGGCAATCCACTCACCTCAGCGCGGGATTACAGGCTGAGCCACCGAGCCCGGCTATCTTTTTTTTCTTAATAAATCCTTTTTTTAATTTTTGAGTTGGGGTCTCACCCTGTCGCCCAGGCTGGAGTGCACTGGCCGCTCCCGGCCACCGCAGCCTCGATCCCCTGGGCTCCGGCGATCCTTCCGCCTCAGCCTTCCGAGTAACCAGAATTACAGGCACGCACTACCACGCCGGCTAGTTTTTGGTTTATGGTAGAGATGAGGTCTCGCTGCCCAGGCGGGTCTCGAACCCGCGGGCTCAGGCAATCCACTCACCTCAGCGCGGGATTACAGGCTGAGCCACCGAGCCCGGCTATCTTTTTTTTCTTAATAAATCCTTTTTTTAATTTTTGAGTTGGGGTCTCACCCTGTCGCCCAGGCTGGAGTGCACTGGCCGCTCCCGGCCACCGCAGCCTCGATCCCCTGGGCTCCGGCGATCCTTCCGCCTCAGCCTTCCGAGTAACCAGAATTACAGGCACGCACTACCACGCCGGCTAGTTTTTGGTTTATGGTAGAGATGAGGTCTCGCTGCCCAGGCGGGTCTCGAACCCGCGGGCTCAGGCAATCCACTCACCTCAGCGCGGGATTACAGGCTGAGCCACCGAGCCCGGCTATCTTTTTTTTCTTAATAAATCCTTTTTTTAATTTTTGAGTTGGGGTCTCACCCTGTCGCCCAGGCTGGAGTGCACTGGCCGCTCCCGGCCACCGCAGCCTCGATCCCCTGGGCTCCGGCGATCCTTCCGCCTCAGCCTTCCGAGTAACCAGAATTACAGGCACGCACTACCACGCCGGCTAGTTTTTGGTTTATGGTAGAGATGAGGTCTCGCTGCCCAGGCGGGTCTCGAACCCGCGGGCTCAGGCAATCCACTCACCTCAGCGCGGGATTACAGGCTGAGCCACCGAGCCCGGCTATCTTTTTTTTCTTAATAAATCCTTTTTTTAATTTTTGAGTTGGGGTCTCACCCTGTCGCCCAGGCTGGAGTGCACTGGCCGCTCCCGGCCACCGCAGCCTCGATCCCCTGGGCTCCGGCGATCCTTCCGCCTCAGCCTTCCGAGTAACCAGAATTACAGGCACGCACTACCACGCCGGCTAGTTTTTGGTTTATGGTAGAGATGAGGTCTCGCTGCCCAGGCGGGTCTCGAACCCGCGGGCTCAGGCAATCCACTCACCTCAGCCTCCCAAGGCGCGGGATTACAGGCTGAGCCACCGAACCCAACCAAATTTTCCTATCTTATAACCTTGAAGCTTTTTTGGATTTAGAGACTTTCTCACCATTTCAACTATGTGGGTTTTTCAAGCGTTTATTTGCAGACTCATTATTGCAGAGTTTTGTTTCTAAGTTCCTAATAACATGCTTTCCCGCCAAGAACGTGTTTTTATTAGAGGTGGGATGGGAAGGCATCCTTTCTCCTGCTATGGAAATAGAATGAAAATATTACGACCACGATACGAGAGCATTTTCATTTAAAATGTTTCTCAAGATTAAAATGTTTCTCAAGAATTTACTAGGCCGAGCGCGGTGACTCATGCCTGTAATCCGAAGGCACTTGAGTCTCTGCCGAAAGAAAAAAAGAAGGAAGGAAAGGAGACGAGGGAGGAAGGGGAAAGAGCCAGGGACGGTGCTTCATGCGGTAATCCCAGCACTTTGGGAAGCCAAGGTGAGAGGATTGTCTGAGCCCACGGGTTCGAGACCAGCCTGGGCAACTTGGCGAGACTTCCTCTCTACAATAATTTAAAAGAGTAGCTGGGTGTGGTGCACGCCTGTAGTTCCACTTGCTTGGAAGGCTGAGGCTGTAGGATCGAGGCTGCCGTGCCCTTGAGCGTGCCCGTGCACTCCAGCCTAGGCAACAGTGAGACTCCGACTCAAAAAAATAGGAAAGCCGGGCTCGGTGGCTCAGCCTGTAATCCCACGCCTTTGGGAGGCTGAGGTGAGTGGATTGCCTGAGCCCGCGGGTTCGAGACCCGCCTGAGCAACTTGGAGACTTCATCTCTACAGTAAATTAAAAAAAAAAATCAGCCGGGCGTGGTAGCGCGTGCCTGTAATTCCGGCTACTCGGAAGGCTGAGGCGGAAGGATCGCCGGAGCCCAGCGGGTCGAGGCTGCGGTGGCCGGGAGTGGCCACTGCATCCAGCCTGGGCAACAGAGTGAGACTCCAACTCAAAAATAAAAAAAAAATTTTTTTAAATAGCTGAGTGTGGTGGCACGCACCTGTAGTTCCGGCTACTTGGAAGGCTGAGGCGGAAGGATCGCCGGAGCCAGCAGGTCGAGGCTGCGGTGGCCGGGAGCGGCCACTGCACTCCAGTCTGGGCGACCGAGTGAGACTCCAACGCAAAAAAAAAAAAGGAAAAAAAGAAAAGATTTCATCTAGCAGAGCTGTAGGAAAGGCAACAACCACGGAAACAAAAAAAGGCAGGCAAAACCATCATTGGGTTAAATTGATTTTTGTTTTGTTTTTAGTTGGAGTCCCACTCTGTCGCCTAGACTGGGGTGCCGTGGCACACTTCCGGCCACTGCAGCCTCGACCTGCTGGGCTCCAGCGATCCTTCCGCCTCAGCCTTCCAAGGAACTACAGGCGCGCGCTACCGTGCCCGACTAATTTTTTTAATTGTAGAGATGAGGTCTCACCAAGTTTCCCAGGCGGGTCTCGAACCCGCGGGCTCAGGCAATCCATTCACCTCAGCCTCCCAAAGTGCAGGATTACAGACTGAGCCACCGAGCCCGGCTGGGTTAAATTGTTAACCCAATTGTTAATTAGCAAAATCAGCTACTTTCTTTTTTCTTCTCCCATTAACCTAAGTACAACAAATTATTGTGTTCACTCATGGTGCTAGCACCTTGCATACTATCCTGTGTTTGTTTACAACCACTCTGTTGAAGGATACTGTTTTTATTCATTTTGCAGACAGGGAAGGGGGCTAAGACACTTAGGTAATGCAGTAAGTGCTGTAGCTGGGATGTAAATTAGTAGACCCAATTCATAGGACACTGGGGTCTGTTTCAACCAGTATTCTACAATCCTTTGTCCTCTGGATCTACCTTACACAAGAGTTAGGAATCATTGCTGATTTGTTTCCCAGCTATCAAAATGTACCTTTTCTGTGTTTCTTTCCATTCAGACACTGTTCTCTGTTAAGTGAGAAATTATTCCCCATATATTAACAGGCACTTAACTTGTTATCGTCAAGCAGCATGTCCATTATTTTCTGTTGATAGGAATTTAAGGTTGTGTCATAAATTACTATGGAACATTGGGAGCTTCATGGAACCTTAAGTGATGCAGAGACAACTCTTTCTCAGAACAAGAAAAAAAAAGTTAAATCAATACATACATGTCGAATAAAAATCAATTTTTAAGAATTGGTAGCCGGCCTCAGTGGCTCAGCCTGTAATCCCAGCACTTTGAGAGGCCGAGGTGAGTGGATTGCCAGAGCCCGCGGGTTCGAGACCCACCTGGGCAACTTGGCAAGACCTCATCTCTACAATAAATCAAAAATTAGCCAGGCGTGGTAGCGTGCGCCTGTAGTTCCAGCTACTTGGAAGGCTGAGGCAGAAGGATCGCCAGAGCCCAGCAGGTCGAGGCTGCAGTGGCCGGGAGCGGCCACTGCACTCCAGTCTGGGTGACAGAGTGAGATTCCAACTCAAAAAAAAAAAAGAATTGGTAAAATTCAATCTTGATTTTAGACAATATTTGTCTATATAAAACTGAATAACTAGTTGAACTAACTATTAAATAACACATAAATCACTGATTCTCAAACTTTTTGATCTCAGGATCCCTTTAAGCTCAAAAATATTGGGGACACCAAATAACTTGTTTATATGTGCTATACCTATCAATATTTACCATATTATAATTAAAGTGAAAGAAATGTTAATGTTCATTTAGTCATTTTTAAATAAATCCTTTATAAGTTTGCATACATAACTTTTTTTTTTTTTGAGTTGGAGTCTCACTCTGTCGCTCAGGCTAGAGTGCAGTGGCATGCTCACAACCACCGCAGCCTCGACCTGCTGGGCTCAGATGATCCTTCTGCCTCAGTCTTCCAAGTAGCTGGAACTACAGGCTCACACCACCACGCCTGGCTAGTTTTATTCTTTATTGTAGAGACGAGATCTCACCAAGTTTCCCAGGCTGGTCTGGAACCCATGGGCTCAGGCGATCCTCTCACTTCGGCCTCCCAAAGTTCTGGTATTATAGGCATGAGCCCCTGCACCCAGCCCCATACGTAACATTTTATGAAAAATAACTTTTCAAAAAAAGAGGTAGCATGGTTTTACATACTTGCAAATTTCTTTAATGTCTGGCTTAATATAAAAGACAGGTTATTTTCCTATCTTTTCTGCATTAAATGTTGTACTCTCGTGTAGCCTCTGGCAAATCTACACTCAAGAGAATGACAGTGATAAAGAATGACAGTGTATTATTAAGAAAACAGTTGATGCTGCCAGGGGGGAGAGGAAGGGCAGGGGTACATAATAACACAAAGGGTACCTAATCCTAAACCAGGGGAAGTGAGGACCAGCTGGAGGCCCAAACTTCACCTGTGCATACGTTATCTGTGTAACTAATCCTGACTTGTACCCCACATCTTCATGATAAATAAAGTTAAAAAAATAAAAAGAAAACAGCTGACTACAGATCACTGAAAAGGGTTTCAAGTACTCTCAGAGGCCAGGTTCAGTGGCTCAGCCTGTATTTCCAGCACTTTGGGAGGCCGAGGCAAGTAGATTGCCTGATCCCACAGGTTTGAGACCAGCCCTGGCAACTTGGCGAGACCTCATCTCTACAATAAATCAAAAATTAGCCAGGCATGGTAGTGTGCCATTGTACTCCAACCTGGGCAAAAGAGTAAGACTCCAACTCAAAAAACAAACAAAAAAACCTCAGGACTTCTTGAACCACACTTCGAGAACCACTGTTTTAAACCACTGTTTAAAGCAATATTAGATGCTATTGTATTTTCTTTTAGTCATTTGGCATCTAGTAGAACATTTAGTGGAAAGAAGAACAAGACAGAAGCAATTTATAGGCTAGATCAATCTTATGCAAGTAAATGAGTCTTCTTTCTTCATTTCTCAAGAGCATAGAGTAAATTAGCAGAATTCAGGGTCATAACTGAACACAGCTATATCCTACATTAGAAATCTGTCTACCAATCCAACATTGTCTTTCACACTGTTGTGCAAGGCAGTTCCCAGTCACATGAATGTATACTATCACTAATGGGGGTTTATATCTCCTGTACAAATAACAAGACTCCTTTGGTGATTAATAAAATTTGAAGTAAAAATTATATCCAGAAACATACACTGGCTGGTGCAGTAGCTCCCACCTATAATCCCAGCACTTTGGGAGGCCGAGGTGAGAGGATTGCCTGAGCCCATGGATTCAAGACCAGCCTGGGCAACTTGGTGAGATCTCATCTCTACAATAAATCAAAGAATTAGCCGGGCGTGGTGGCATGTGCCTGTAGTTCCAGCTACTTGGAAGGCTGAGGCGGAAGGATCGCCTGAGCCCAGTGGGTCAGATTTGCAGTGGCCGGGAGTGTGCCACTGCACTCCAGCCTGGACAACTGAATGAGACTCCAACTCAAAAAGAAAAGAAAAAGAAAAGAAGCATATTGAATGCCTACTGTATGCAAGGCTCTTAATTAGTGCTGGACTTACAAAAATTTATAAGCTCAGTGCCTGCCCTTAGGCAACTTGTGTATGTAATGAGACTTAATAGTTCCCAAAGCAGTTTGATACCTCCCCAGAATTATCTGGGGAGATTTTTAGAATACAGATTCTTGGATCATGGATATTCTGTTTCAATGAACCAGAGTAGTGCTCTGGAATCTGGATTTTAAGCGTCCCTGGTGATTCCCCTGCAATCATGGGATTGGGAATGAATACTAAGCACTGTATATTCAACAAAGAAATAATAATGTCTGCCTCCAGTGCTATTGATATGAAAACCCACTATTGTCTGTCCATATTGCCACAATCCTTTAAGTTTGCAGGCCTGCACGTACCTACATTACCGAGAATTAGCAAAGAACAACGTTTCCCCTTATCTCATACTTTCCCCATAAGTTACTTAAAGGAATCCTTAACTCCCCTACAGACTGTGCTCATTCAACCAGGGAGGAATGAATCCTTATTCCTTTTATCAGTAGTCAATGATTTTAAATATATCGTCCATGTAACCATAAATTGTGTTGTTTGTACAACTTTTGTCTGTTATAACTACTAATTAACAATATGTTGTAGTGAGTAATTTTTTGCTTTGTGATGTAGCGGGAAAATAGAGAGGCCATGACACCGAGACTATTATAGGAAGTGGCAACTTTATTATGCCAGCGGGCTCCACGGGCTATCGCTTCCAGAATGGGAGAAGCGGGGTGTTATACCTTCGTTTAGGTAAGGGAGGGGGTCGTGTTGAGCGATTACACATCTTCTTTGGAATTTACAAGGTTGTATTCAGCAAAATCAGATTTCCAAAGAACAAATGGTTTCCAGGAAATGCAGGGTGAATAGGGTTGTAAATTGTCAACTTCAAAAGAGGGATTTTGGATAAGTCTGTGAATTAGATACTCTTTTGCATTTCCATGAAAGCCGCCCAGTCCTTGGCTATTTGGCTTTTTAAAACAAAACCGGCCTGGCGGGCCTTTCGAGCTTGCCACTTGACTTTCAAAAGGAAATACCTTTAACTGCTACCAGCTCCCATCCTGCTCCAGTGATGGACTCTCTTGACTCCCTTGCTCTATGGCAAGCTTGATCAACTCATCTGTTTGGTATTACTGATAAGAGAAACTGTGGGCTACCCTTGGTAACTGGTGCCAGGAAATGTGGACCATAAATGTCACTATTGACAAAATGCGGCCGTAACTTAAGTTCTATACAATGCTCAGTCAGTCACGTAGTCTATCTATAGATACCAACAACTCTAAACTTATAAAAAAAGTATTGCAGCCGGGCTTCGTGGCTCAGCCTGTAATCCCGCGCCTTGGGAGGCTGAGGTGAGTGGATTGTCTGAGCCCATGGGTTCGAGACCCGCTTGGACAACTTGGTGAGCCCTCATATCTACAATAAATCAAAAAATTAGCTGGGTGTGGTAGCGCCTGCCAGGTAGTTCCAGCTACTTGGAAGGCTGAGGCGGAAGGATCGCTGGAGCCCAGCAGGTTGAGGCTGTGGTGGCTGGGAACGGCCACTGCACTCCAGTCTGGGCGACGGAGTAAGACTCCAACTCAAAAAAAAAAAAAAGTATTGTAAAACCCAAAGGGCCAGCATACCGGTTCCAAAAATGCCAGGAGCCAGATTCCATCTCCCTGAATTCTGAATACAGAAATAAACTTCCTTCTGCCAGTTCTCTGCCTCTCGATTTATTGGTGTCAAGATATAGCATCCAGTCATTTACTCAGACTATAGTGTTATCACACATAAAATATGATCGCTATTTATTTCATCATCAGTATTTTGAAAGTATGTTGTATTAAAAGTTCTGCATTATCAAGAGACAGAGTAATTTCATTCAGTTCAAATAGAAATTGATGTCAACACTGGGTAGTTCATCAACCTTTATCACATAAAAATACTAATGTAAGGTGTAACTACAGCAGTCTCCAACATATCACACTATTATAAAAAGCAAAACATCTTTTACAACAAGCATCTTACTAAAAAAAGTATAATTTCATAAAGCTTTCTTTTCTTTTTTTATATTTTCAATTTATTTTTATCTCAATAGCTTTGAGGGTTACAAGTCGTTTTTGGTCTGAGCTTTAAGTGTACCTATCGCCCCCACCTTTGCACATTGTACGCAATAAGTGATTTTCCATTCCTCTTCCCCTTTTCTCTTGTCCCCTTCTGAGTCTCCAGTGTCCATTATACTATTCTCTATGTGTTTGCATGTCCTTAGCTTAACTCCCACCTATAAGTGACAATATGCAGTATTTTTTGTTCCTGAGTTAGTTCACATAGGATGATGTTTTCCAATTCCATCCATCTTGCTGCAAAAGACATTATTTTGTTCTTTTTTGATAGTTGAATAATATCCCATAGTGTATATATACCACAATTGCATTATCCACTGATCAGGTGATAAGCATTTAGGTTGATTCCACATCTTTGCTATTGTGAATTCTGCTGCAATAAACATGTAGTTGCAGGTGTCTTTTTCATATAATGATCTCTAGTCTTTTCCAAAGATGCCTAGTTTAGTGGGACCTCTGAATCAAATGGTAGATGTACTTTTAGTTGTTTGAGAAATCTTCATACCACATTCCATAGAAGTTGTACTAATTTACACTCCCACCAACTGTATAAATGTTCCCTTTTCTCCATATCCACAGCAGCATCTATTTTTTTTTTTAATAATGACCATTCTGACTGGTGTAAGGTGATATATCATTGTGCTTTTAATTCACTTTGCCTTGGTGATGAGTTGAGCACTTTTTCATATGTTTGTTGGCCATTTGTGTGCCTTTTTTTGAGATATGTCTGTTTATGTCATTTGCCCACTTTTTTTTTTTCTTTTTTGAGTTGGAGTCTCACTCTGTCGCCCAGACTGGAGTGCAGTGGCTGCTCCCGGCCACCGCAGCCTGACTTGTTGGGTTCTGGTGATACTTCCGCCTCGGCCTTCCAAGTAGCTGGAACTACAGGCACAAGCTACCACGCCCAGCTAATTTTTGATTTATTGTAGAGATGAAGTCTCCTCAAGTTGCCCAGGCGGGTCTCGAACCCGCGGGCTCAGGCAATCCACTCACCTCAGCTTCCCAAAGGCACGGGATTACAGG
>NW_007198132.1:386481-390623 GCF_000164805.1 Carlito syrichta | reverse complement strand
GCTGGAGTGCAGTGGCACACTCACAGCCACTGCAGCCTTGACCTGCTGGGCTCAGGTGATTCTTCTGCCTCAGCCTCCCAAGTAGCTGGAACTACAGGTGTGCACCACCATGCTCAGCTAATTTTTTGATGTATTGTAGAGACGAAGTCTCACCAAGTTTCATCACAAGCATTGAGGATATACAAGGGGGGACCCAAAAAAACTCTAATTTATTTATATAAAATTGCGTATTTATTCTTACATGTTTAAACTTCAGTCACCTTCAAAGTACTCTCCATTTGATGCAATACACCTATCAAGATGCTTTTTCCACTACTCAAAACAGTTTTGTTATTGCTGTTGTTGTTTTTGAGTTGGAGTCTCACTCTGTCACCCAGACTGGAGGGCAGCGGCTGCTCCCGGCCACCACAGCCTCGACCTGCTGGGCTCCGGCGATCCTTCCGCCTCAGCCTTCCGAGTAGCTGGAACTACAGGCGCACACTACCACGCCCGGCTCATTTTGATTTATTATAGAGATGAGGTCTCACCAAAGTGCCAGGTGGGTCTCAAACCTGCAGGCTCAGGCAATCCACTCACCTCAGCCTCCCAAAGGAATAGGATTACAGGCTGAGCCACCGAGCCCAGCTTCAAAATAATTTTTGAACTCGTCATTTTGATGCCTTTCAGTGCTTCTACTGTTTTTTGTGTCATCTCTTCCACATCAGGAAAAAATGTTCCCCTTTGCAGATATTTTTCATCTGGCAAAACAAAAACAAAATCACTCTGGCAAGATGGGGTGAATAGGGAGGGTGGGACATGGAGGTCATGCCATTTGGGTCAATAGCTGCTGAACACTCAGCGTGGTGTGGACAGGTGCTTGTAAATCACCCATCATGAAATGGGCAAATGTGTTGAAAGAATCTCCAAAAAAAATTCACTGAAGCCAAACATAGCTTTTTTAAACAATGTTGCTACACTGATGCCGATGGGTTCCTAGAACACTTACCTAGCCAGGGAAGCCTGTACTACAAGGGGCTGCCTTCCAAAAAATACCTCCAGTTTTTTGGGGGTACCCTTCATATTATACTTGAGTTTCTATCTAGTGACTTAAAATCCATAGTTGCTGTTGCAATGAATGTTCTTTCCTAATAAAATTATAGCCAGAATTAATTATATTCAAGTAAATAAGAATAATCCAACAAACAAGCTTAGCTGTTTTCTTTATATTATGAAGGGGCAAGCAGATGGCTAAATTAGCCATAAATATATTCTTCTTGATTTTGTGATTGAAACTAACTTCAAAATTAAAGAATCCCTGCCAAGATCTTGATTTCTAAAATACCTTTCCTCACAAAAAGGAACCAAGATTTGTTGAAGAAATGGGCTGATTTCAGGACTAGAGCAGGAAAGTAAAAGATGACTTGAAATATCTTGTTGTACCAGAAAGTAAAGAAACACTCAGAAAAGAAAATGGAGGCATGTCAAAAGGCACTGGCAGGCTGGAGGTGGTGACTTACACCTGTAATCCCAGCACTTTGGGAGACCAAGGTGGGAGAATTGCTTGGGGCTGGAAGTTCAGAACCAGACTGGGCAACATAGCAAGACCCTATACCTAACTTTATTATTTATTTATTTATTTACTTATTTATTTATTTTTGAGTTAGAGTCTCACTCTGTTGCCCAGGTTGGAGTGCAGTGGCATGCTCATGGCCACGGCAGTCTCGACCTGCTGGACTCAGGTAATCCTTCCACCTCAGTCTTCCAAGTAGCTGGAACTACAGGCATGTGCCACCATGCCTGCTAACTTTTTTTTGTTGTTGAACTTATTGTAGAGATGAGGTCTTGCCAAGTTGCCTGGGCTGGTCTCGAACCTGTGAGGTCAGGCAGTCCTCTCACCTCGGCCTCCCAAAGTGCTGGGATTATAGGTGTGAGACACCGCACCCAGCCATCTTTAAAAAAAAAGAGAGAAGCCGGGCTCGGTGGTTTAGCCTGTAATCCCGCGCCTTTGGGAGGCTGAGGTGAGTGGATTGCCTGAGCCCGCGGGTTTGAGATCCGCCTGGGCAGCGAGACCTCATCTCTACAATAAATTAAAAAAATCAGCCGGGCGTGGTAGCGCGTGCCTGTAATTCCGGCTACTTGGAAGACTGAGGCAGAAGGATTGCCGGAGACCAGCCAGGGCAAGGCTGCGGTGGCCGGGAGTGGCCACTGCACTCCAGTCTGGGTGACAGAGTGAGACTCCAACTCAAAAAAATAAAAAATAAATAAATAAAATAAAAAGTTTAAAAAAAGAAAGAAAGAAATGCCAGCCTAAAGGGTCTCTCATTGGTCAATTCTAGAATAATTGGAGTACCAGTATAAGAACAGCAATGATCCAGTGTTTTAGGAAGCTAAGGAGGAGAAGGATCACTTGAGGCAGGAGTTGAGACCAGCCTAGGCAATATAGCAAGACTTCATTTTTACAAAAATGCAAATAAATTTAACCAGGCACGGTGGTGCACATCTGTAGTTTCAACTATGTCGAGGCTGAGGCAGGAGGATCGCTTGAACTCAGGTGTTCCAGGCTGCAGTGAACTATAGTCGTGTCACTGCACTCCAGCCTGGGTGACAGGGTAAGACCATGCCTCTAAAAAACAAATTAAAAAATAATGGTAATGAATTTTAGTCCACTGAATAAAATAAGAATACACGAGTATATACTAATGAAAGAGAGAGAGAGAGAGACAGAAATGGAGAAAGCCTTGGTTTTCTTTTTTTTTTTTGAGTTGGAGTCTCACTCTGTCGCCCAGCCTCGACCTGCTGGGTTCCAGCGATCCTTCCACCTCAGCCTTCCGAGTAGCCGGAATTACAGGCGCACACTACCACACCCGGCTGATTTTTTGATTTATTGTAGAGATGAGGTCTTGCTGCCCAGGCGGGTCTCGAACCCGCGGGCTCAGGCAATCCACTTACGTCAGCCTTCCAAAGGCGCGGGATTACAGGCTGAGCCACCGAGCCCGGCTTAGTTGGTTTTCTTAAAGTAAAATTCCTACTGATAAATCCAGAGAGAGTATTTGAGTTGGAAAATTGCCATTTTGTAACATCATAGTTTTGATTTGGACAAATATAATGAATGAAATTTGCGGGGAGGTGTATGAAAAACAGAATATCTTTTGTTTTCAAAGATCTCCTCACAGATTGCTTATTTTTTGCAAGGGGAAATGGTAACTATACAGTAGAGAAACTAGGCAACACTTTGATCCCTATGATACAGTATCTTGAGAACAACACAATGTCACTTGAATCTAATCATAAGTAAACATCAACGATACCCATACTGAGAAGAATTCTATGAAATAACTGTCATCTGAAAGGAAAAAAAGGCAGAGGAACTAACATTTTATAATAAAAGGTCCAAAGGAGACTTGACAACTAAAATCAATACATGATCCTAACCTGGAATTTATACCAGAGGAGGGAAATTCTATAAAAGATTTATTGGAACAGTTGACAAAATTGGAGTCGCTCCTACATTTGACAACTGTGTAGTGGTTATCTATCTATCTATCTATCTATCTGTCTATCTATCTTGAGTTGGAGTCTCACTCTGTCGTCTAAGCTGACTCCGGCAATGCTTCCACTTCAGCCTTCCTCAGCCATGCCCAGTTATTTTTATTGTATTGTATTGTAGAGGGGAGGTCTCACCAAGTTGTCCGGGTGGGTCTGGAACTCGCAGGCTTAGGCAATCCACTCACCTCGGCCTCCCAAAGTGCTGGGATTACAGGCTGAGTCACTAAGCCGGCCTGTAGTGGTTATTTAAAGGAAGATCTTGCCCAGCACATTGGAAGGAAGAGACAAGAGGATTGCCTGAGCCTAGGGGTTAAAGACCAACCTGGGTAGCTTGGTGAGACCTCCACTCTACAATAAATTAAAAAATTAAAAAAAAAAATTAACTGGGTGTGGTGGCACGTACCTGTGATGCCAGCTACTTGGAAGGCTGAGGTGGAAGGATTGCCTGAGCCCAGCAAGTCAAGGTTGTGATATCCATGAGTGTGTCACTGCATTCCAGTCTAGGTGAAAGAGTGAGACTCTCAGACGGGCTCGGTGGCTCAGCCTGTAATCCCGCGCTTTTGGAGGCTGAGGTGAGTGGATTGCCTGAGCCCGCAGGTTCGAGACCTGCCTGGGCA
>NW_007198132.1:385463-386355 GCF_000164805.1 Carlito syrichta | reverse complement strand
AAAAAAAAAAAAAAAAAAAAAGATTGAGTGAGACTCTCAATCAATCAAGGAAGATTTTATTTCTTAGTAAATATACACTGAGTATGAAGAGGTAAAGGGACATAATACATATCACCTATTCTCAAATAGGTCAGAAAACATAAATCAAAATATCTAGAAAGATAAAATAATGAAGCAAATGGAACACAATGTTAAAACCTGGTGAATTTAAATATATGATATTCAGGAGTTCTCTGTATTATTGCAATTTTTCTATAAGCTTAAATTGTTTTATTTGTTTATTTAATTGGAGTCTCACTCTTGTCACCCAGGCTAGAGGAGTGCAGTGGCATGCTCACCACCACTGCAGCCTTGACTTACTAGGCTCCGGCGATTACCTTTCCAAGTTGCTGGAACTACAGGCATGTGCCTCCACACCTGGCCAATTTTCTTATTTATTGTAGAGACGAGGTCTCACCATGTTGACCCGGCTGGTCTCAAACCCAAAGGCTCAGGCAATCCTTTCGCCTCGGCCTGGCAAAGTGCTAGGATTACAGGCAGAGCTACCGCGCATGGCCCACCTAAAATAATTTTTAAAAACTGGAACAAGTATACTGACTTTGCTTTATTTCCTTGTTTAACCTTATTTCATTTGGATAGTTGGTGCAATTCATCAATTTCTTAAAACATTTAGAATTAAATTTTAGTCACAAATATTAAATTTAATTCCTGAATTGAATTAGAAAACATTTTGGCCTTTTGTAAATTCTGCTGCTTTCCCTCCTATTGTCAGGATACGATCGACTACAATTGTAACAGATACTATCATCTGACTTTATTTTTTTTTACTTTTTTATTTTTTGACTTGGAGTTTCACTCCGTCGCCCAGACTGGAGTGCAGTGGCCGCTGCCC
>NW_007198132.1:367537-385376 GCF_000164805.1 Carlito syrichta | reverse complement strand
CCCACCGCAGCCTCGACGTGCTGGGCTCCGGCGATCCTTCCGCCTCAGCCTTCCAAGTAGCTGGAATTACAGGCATGCGCTACCACACCCGGCTCATTTTTGATTTATTGTAGAGATGAGGTCTCGCCAAGTTGCCCAGGTGGCTCTCGAACCCGCGGACTCAGGCAATCCACTCACCTCAGCCTCCCAAGGCGCGGGATTACATGCTGAGCCACAGAGCCCGGCTTCACCTGACTTTTTTTTTGAGTTGGAGTCTCACTCTGTCGCCCGGACTGGAGTGCAGTGGCTGCTCCCGGCCACCGCAGCCTCGACCTGCTGGGCTCCGGCGATCCTTCCGCCCCAGCCTTCCGAGAAACTGGAAATACAGGCACGCGCTACCGCCCGGCTAATTTTTTTTTTCGGATTTATTGTAGAGATGAGGTCTCGCTGCCCAGGCGGGTCTCGAACCCATGGGCTCAGGCAATCCACTCACCTCAGCCTCCCAAAGGCGAGGGATTACAGGCTGAGCCACCGAACCCGGCTTGTCTCATAACTTTTAAGCATTATTTTTTAATTAACAAAGGTCCCTTAAATTCAAACAATTGAGAAACCTTGGAAATAAAAAAATCCTCCTCTCCATTCTTTTTTTTTTCTTTTTAGAATTGGAGTCTCACTCTGTCGCCCAGGCTGGAGTGCAGTGGCCGCTCCGGCCACCACAGCCTTGACCTTCTGGGCTCCAGCGATCCTTCCACCTCAGCCTTCCAAGTAGCTGGAATTAGAGGTGCGCGCTACCACGCCCGGCTAATTTTTTTATTTATTGTAGAGATGAGGTCTCGCTGCCCAGGCGGGTCTCGAACCCGCGGGCTCTGGCAATCCACTCACCTCAGCCTCCCAAAGGCGCGGGATTACAGGCTGAGCCACCGAGCCCGGCTCCTCCTCTCCATTCTAATGTTACCCATACAGATAACCACTGTTATGATTTTGTATCTGTCTAGACATTTTTCTGTTTCTATCAATGCGTGTATCTATATATGTACAGTTTTTTAAAAATTGAGAATAATTTTATAAATATGTTCTTTGCTTATTTAACAGATCTTTGTTAATTTAGTTTTAGTTTATCAAAGCTCTACATATATAATTTTATATGTAGTTTTAAAAGTCAAATAATTAGGAAAAAATTTTTAATGATTATATAACACATTCAAATAGTTTAAAATTTTAAAAATACAAAGATATATATTATGAAAAATCTCCCTTCTACCTTTATACCTGAGACACCCAAATCTACTCCATCGGCAACAGCTTTTAATGCATCCATCATTCATACACACGCGCGCACACACACACACACACATACACACGCATTAAAGAGCTTTTCATATATAAACAGCTTCCTCAGTTTTTTACATTATTACATGATATTTCATTGTATACATATGTCTTTATTTAATCAGTCACCTGATTTATGTAATCAGACATTTAGGTTGATTCAAATTTTTGCTCTTACAAATAAATTGCAATGCATAACCTTGAATGTACATCATTTTGTCTTTGTCTGAGTCTATGAATAAACTAGAAGTGAAATTGTGGGGTCAAAAATTGCACAGACTGGTTTCTCTGGGAAGCTGACTTTGGGACAGATATTTAGAGTTCCAGACGTTTATTAGGAGGCACCCCTGGGTTCAACAGTTACAGGAGAAAGAAGAAGTGGGATTAGCCAATGGGAGAAGTTGACTTGTGATGCACCCGGGTAGCCTCAGATAACCCCACAGGAAAGCTGTGGGGCCAAAATGACTCATCAGAGTTGTCTCGCGCTGGGCGGAAATGGCCATGCCTTTATATCAGTCATTGGATGTGGGCTTGCCGCAGAAAACCATGTCCTTGGATGAGACAGCTCTTTTCAGCTGAGGCAAAATTTGAAGGGGCTGACGGTTCAAGACTGGTTGCTGATAGAACTCACATCAGCTGAGGAACAAGACTTTCTGGAAAGGGGTATCTAAATTTTGTAATTGTGATATATTTTATCAAATTGACACCAATTTATGCTTCACAACTTATGAGAATGTCTGTTTACACATTATTTTCCCCAGCATAGTGCATTATCAAAGTTCTGTATATTTGCCCATCTGACTAGTGAAATGTGACATCTCAGTGTAGCTTTAATTTTCCTTAAAAAAATTTTTTTTGATTTATGAGAAAAGGTGTTGCTGTCACTCAGGCTGCAACACGGCGATACAATCACAGCTCACTGCAGCCTCAAACTCCTGGGCTCAAATGATCCTCCTGCCTCAGCCTCCTGAATAGCTAGGACTACAGGTGCACAACACCACACCAGGTTAATATCTTTAAAATTTTTTTATTATGAGGGAAGTTGAGCTTTGTATGTTTAAGGCCCATTTGTCTTTGTTTTTATCTAAACCAACTATTTATAACCTTTGCACATTTTCCTATTGTGTTGAATTCTCTTAAGTGATATGTGGGAACTCTTCATGTTAGGTAAATGAGCTATACTTTCACCACACACTCTCCCAATGTAACTGTATGATAATATTTTGTTAAATTAACATTTTGTGTTTACATGACTGTGACTATGTGTCTCAGTCTCAGGTATTCTTTTATAGCAACACAAAGCAGACTAAGACACAGGTTCTGCCAGCTAAGTTTCAGGGCATGACTCTGGCTTCTGGTGAGAGCTTTCTTGCTCCGTCACAACATGGTGGAGGTCAAAGGGACACATGTAAAGGGGGAGACCTGAAGGGCATTGTGACTTTCTAATGACCCACTCTCTCAGGAATGAGTCCATTTCTGAGAGGAACTAACACAGTCTCTCAAGAACAAGAACATATTACCTCCAGAACAGCACTGAGCCATTCATGTGGGATTGTTCCCCACAATGCAAACACTTACCACTAGGCTGCACCTCGGAACATCACCACATTGGGGTTCAAGTTTCAGTGGAGGCAAACAAACCACATCCACTGTGTAAATGTTATTCACAACTGACTCATGTGGACTACTGTAGTTACCTTTCTTTTTATCATTTCCTGGTTTTCCTATAGTTAATAATTGGCTCATTTCTTTACTCTGCTTAGTTTTCTCTATGTCTGTCACTAATTCTTCCTTCAATTCTTCAACAGATATACCCCTATAGTCTGTGCTACCAGCATCTTTTGCCTGAATTTTTAGGATAATTGTTTCCTTGTTAGGCAATCCTCATTAGGCAACCCAATTGCCTCTTTATTATCTCCCTGTTTCCCCTCTTGTCTGCCAATGGTTTACTCTCAAATGGAAGCAAGGGTGATCCTTTTAAAATGTAAGACAATCATTTCACTTCTACAAAGGCTCTCAATTTTCCTCAGAGGAAAAGTAAGTTATTACAGAGATCTACAACACCCTACAGGATCTGACATATCCCCTCACCCTGTGCCTCTCTGACCTCATTTCCTACTGCTTCTGCATCTCTATCTCTTAAACTCCTTCAGCTCCACTGGCACTTCTGCCTGGAAAGTTCTTCTGCCACATATCCACATAACTAATTCCCTCAGGTCTTGGCTGAAATGCTACTTCATAATGAGGTCTACTCTGACTATCCCATGTATTTTATTTTATTTGTATTGTTTTTGAGTCAGAGTCTTACTCTGATGCCCAGGTTAGAGTGCAGTGGCACTCTCATGGCCACCGCAGCCTTGACCTGCTGGGCTCCGGCGATCCTTCCGCCTCAGCCTTCCAAGTAGCTGGAACTACAGGCTCGTGCTACACGCCCGGTTAATTTTTTTTATTGATTGATTGTAGAGATGAGGTCTTGCCACATTGCCCAGGCTAGTCTTGAACCCATGGGCTCAGGTAATCCTTTTGTCACCACCTCCCAAAGTGCTGGGATTACAGGCATGAGCCGCTGTACCCAGCGACTATCCCATTTAAAACTGTAATGCACACTCTACCCACCTTCCTATCTATAGCAATTTTAATCCTCCTTCCCCTGCTTTAGTTTTTTTTTAGTTTTTATCACTTTTTAAAATGCATATTATACAATGTGCTTACTTATTATTTATATCTTATTTCCTGTGATAGAATGAAATCCCCCTGAAAGGGGCTCAATGCTTATGGCATAAAGCAGGTACTCAATCAATATTTGTTATGAATGCATATATTTTCTCTTAAACTGCTCAAACTCCAGAAAGCTACTATTTTCCATTTTGTTTCTCTTGGAGCTCCCATCTTTTTGTTCCAACACCTATATTTGTTTTCTTGGTCTTCCAGACGTTTGTCATCCGTGAACTTGCCTTCATTATCAATTTGGGAATTCTTTTAACCTCTATGCTATGGATCTCCTAGTATCTGATCTTTGTCTTCCTCATTCTGGCTTTTCTCCTTGTTTTTCAATTAGCATAACTTTTTTTCTTATTCTTTCTTTTTGGTTGGAGCCTCCCAAGAAAGAATGAAATTTTTTGAGCTCTTGTATGTCTGAAAATGTCTTTAGTTCACATGTATGCTTAATTGATACTATTACTGGGTATAGGACTCTAGATCACTATTACTTTTTTAGTTACTTTTCCTTGAGGATTTCCTTCCTTCCTTCCTTCCTTCCTTCCTTCCTTCCTTCCTTCCTTCCTTCCTTCCTTCCTTCCTTCCTTCCTTCCTTCTTTCTTTCTTTCTTTCTTTCTTTCTTTCTTTCTTTCTTTCTTTCTTTCTTTTTCTGTTGGAATCTCACTCAGTCGCCCAGACTGGAGTGCAGTGGCGCACTCCCAGACACCGCAGCCTTAACCTGCTGGGCTCCGACGATCCTTCCGCCTCAGCCTTCCATCCTTGAGGATTTCAAGACATTCTACCACTGTTTTCTAGCTTCAGTGTTGGTCTTAAGAGGCATGATGTAGGCCGGGCTCAGTGGCTCAGCCTGTAATCCCAGCACTTTGGGAGGCCGAGGTGAGTGGATTGCCTGAGCCCGCGGGCTCGAGACCCAGCCAGGCCACTTGGCGAGACCTCGTCTCTACAATAAATTTTTAAAAATTAGCCTGGCATGGTAGCGCGCCTGTAGTTCTGGCTACTTGGAAGGCTGAGGTGGAAGGATCACCGGAGCCCAGCAGGTCGAGGCTGTGGTGGCCCGGAGTGTGCCACTGCACTCCAGTCTGGGTGACAGAGTGAGACTCCAACTCAAAAAAGAAAAAAGAGGCATGATGTAATTTTGTTTCTTGATATTTTAAATGTTTTTTCTCTGAAAGTTCTTAGGGTCTTCTCTTTTTTCTCTCCCGGTGCATGATTTCTTTGATACTTTTCTTTTTGAGTCAGTTTCACTCTGTTACCCAGGCTAGAGTGCAGTGTCACAATCAAAGGTCACCGCAGCCTGGACTTCCCAGGGCCAGGTGATCCTCCTGCCTCAACCTGTAGAGTAGCTGGGACTACAGGTGCACACCACCACACTCAGCTAATCTTTTGATTATGTGCAGAGACAAGGTCTCGCTATGTTACCTAGTCTAGTCTCCTAGCCTCAAGCAGTCCTCTTGTCTTGACCTTCCTAAATTTTGAGATTACAGGTGTGAGCCACCACACCTTGCTATTTCTTTGATAATTTTCTCCTGACCATATTCTCTGTTCTCTCTAGAATTCTTCAAATGTGGCATATCTTTTAAAAAATGACTCAGCAGTCAAGAGTGGTAGCTCGTGCTTGTAACCCCAGCTACTAGACAGGCTAAGGCAGGAGAGCCCAGGAGTTCAAGGTCAGCCTGAGCCATATATCAAGACCTTATCTCTTAAAGAAAAAAAAAAGCACTCAACATATGAGTGTTTCAGTAATTATTCTCTAGACATAATTGGCACAATAACACGGAAAGAGAATTTTAAAGACCTACATATTCCTGGTTTTAATAACACATAAAAATCCTTCATCAAGAGGCAAAATCTGCAGGATGCCACTTTTTTTTCTTTTTTTTTTTTTTAGTTGGAATCTTATTCTGTCACCTAGGTTTGAGTGCATGGCACACTCATGACCACGCAGCCTTGACCTGCTGGACTCAGTCCATTCTTCCGCCTCAGCCTTCCAAGTAGCTGGAACTACAGGCGTGTGCTGCCATGCCCAGCTACTTATTATTTTTTTAACTGTAGAGGTGAGGTCTCGCCAAGTTGCCCAGGCTAGTCTTGAACCTTGGACTCAGGCAATTCACTCGCCTCAGTGTCCCAAAGTGTTGGGATTACAGGCTGAGCCATCGAACCCAGCCAGGATGCCACTTTCTAAGAATAGTAGAGTCAAAGGTGATATAAAGAGTCATCACCCCTTTTAAAGATCATCAAATGTTCTAAAACCTAGAATAGTACCTGGCACATTGTGGAATCTTACTAAATATTAATTGAATAAATAGATGACCTTCACAAGTATTTGCCCTTAAATATATTCATTAGCTAATAGGATATAAACATTGCACACACACTCCAAGCAGCACTATCTCTGGATTGTTCCTTATTTTTATCCCTGAAAACATTTAAAATAATTGTTAATAAAATCTAATATTTTTGTCACATTTACTTCTCGGTTAACCTGGAATCACAAATTACAATTGCTTTGGAGGAAAGGGAATTACTTTGTTGCAATATAATAGTATCATTTTTGATATTTCAACATTTCAATATCATTTTGATATTGTCCACAATGGAATACAAGTAAAGGGTTTTTTTTTTTTTTTTATTGTGCTGAATATTTTCCCACAAACCCCTGAACCTGTCAACTTATCACTGACTTAAAATTAAGGATATTTAGGGAAATGTTTTCCTAAGAAGCAGATGAAAACATTAGGCAGCTTCCACTCAAGAACACAGGTCAGGAGCCCATTGGATTTTCTTTTATTTTGCTGGAATTTTTTAATTTCTATAATAATAATTGTAATCCTGCTACTTTGCAAGTTAAGACAAAATGTTTAAACTATTATTTCTACTCCTTACAGGCCTTCATCACACAGGCTGAACACCCACTAAAGTCTATTCAATATATAACTTTCCTTACTAACCAGAGTGATTGGTGGTTATGGAACCACTTAAATACTTAGGAAGAATCTCTGTGAATACTAGAACCAGTTCCACATGCTTGGGTGATAAACTTGGGAAAATGGTTTTAGAAAAAGGTTTGGCATCCTTCCCCTAGGAAGGTGCGCATCCTCGACCTACTGGGATTCGGAGATCCTTCCGCCTCAGCCTTCCGAGATCCTTCCGCCTCAGCCTTCCGAGTAGCCGGAACTACAGGCGCGCTACCACGCGCGGCTCATTTTTTGATTTATTGTAGAGATGAGGTCTCGCCAAGTTGCCCAGGCGGGTCTCGAACTCGCGGGCTCAGGCAATTCACTCACCTCAGCCTCCCAAAGGTGCGGGATTACAGGCTGAGCCACCGCGCCCGGCTGAAATATGACTTTTTAAATAGTAGTCAAGACTGAGCTCGGGGGCTCAGTCTGTAATGCCAGCACTCTGGGAGGCTGAGGCGAGTGGATTGCTGAGCCCACGGGTTTGAGACCAGCCTGGACAACTTGGCCCCGAGACCTCATCTCTATGATAAAATAAAAGTAGCCGGGCATGGTAGCGCATGTCTGTAGTTCCGGCTACTCGGAAGGCTGAAGCGGAAGGATCGCCGGAGCCCAGAAGGTCGACTCTGGAGTGGCCAAGGGCGCGTGTGCCACAGCACTCCAGCCTGGAAGCATGAGTGAGACTCCAACTCAAAAAAAAAATAGTTGTCAGGTTCTTAACTTGAGATTGTTTGTACATAAAGGAACCCCTCACCAAAAAAAATTTCTTGTGAACCTCCAAACCCAATTTTACAGATGAGTTCTGGATTCCATTGATAGAGCATTCTTCCCTCAACTAGGAGTCTGTAAGTCCAAAAAATCATTTATCAGTATTTCTGCAACTCTCAAATGAGTTTTAATGATACCTTAAATTCTCTTCAAGAGAGTCTATCTGTGAGCAGTTAGACCACCGGAACAGGAAAGTTTTTGATACCCAAATTGCTCAACAAGGAGGATCCTGTTCTCTTATCCGAGAAAAACCCTGTTTCTCTTTCGATAAGTCAGGAATTGTAGCCCAGAAATCTTAGAGATTTTGATCTTTTTGATCAGATCCAAATATTCCACCAAATTGGAGAGGCACACTCAATTGATCTATTTTAATTGGCTAAATCTTGGTTTAGGAGTATTTTTTAAACTCTTGGTATTATTCTCCTTCTATTAGTCATATTGATGATATTCCTCGTACATTGCATTCTCTCAAGAGTCTTAAATGCTTATCAGTAGCTACTACTCAATAGATGATCTTCATGAAGATTGAACAACAAAAACTGCATGAACAAGAATCATCAGAAGAACCCACTGAGATTCTAGTTTGCATCATATAAATGCCTGTGGAAAGAAAAACAACATGGGATGACAAAGAGTAACACTATTTAGCCACACACTCATTCCTACTGAGAAGATAACCAAAAGGGGGAAATTGTTAAAGAAAGTTCAAATGGAAACTACGGTTTAGATATATCCCTTAGCCAACTGCTCATAGCCATGTAACAGAAACTTAAGCTATCTTGATTTCCCCCCAAATGCCAGCCCAAACATAAAGGAAACGTAAGCTGTTCTTTCAAATCAGATATAGACAAACAAGTTTACATTGCTCTTCTTGCCCTAAAAGGAATGTAAGTTTATAATAGTGTCTAAAAAATTACCCAAACACTTGTTAAAGATGATAAGACAGACTTTATTCAAGAAGGGCCATGGTATTAGGTATAGGGACCACTGTGACAGTCTTGCAGTGGGGGAGAGAGATTGGACTCAACTTCAGCAAGAATAAATGGAGATCTGAAACCAAGGATCTGGAAGACTGAGGTGGAAGGATCACCTGAGCCCAGCTGGTTGAGGCTGCGGTGGCCATGAGCATTCCACTGCACTCCAGCTTGGGCAACAGAGTGAAACTCCAACTCAAAAAAACCCAAAAGATTAAAAAAAAAAAAAAAACAACCAAGGATCAGGGTGAATGGCCAAAATATTATTAAGAGGAAACATCAAGTTTAAGGTTTTTTTTGTATAAAATGACTTGATAGGATTTTTGCTGAAGGCAGGCCAAGATGATAATATATCAAGAGTGACCAGGTACCAAGTGTGGAGATTTTCCCTAAAGTAACTTAGCAAGATTCTTGACAACCTGGAGTCTACAAGGACAGAGAGAGAAGGCCGAGATCTGTCTTAGTCAACCACAGGAGTCAAGATTCTTGCTCAAACTGAAGTCTACAGGGGTAGAGGGGAAGCCCGAGATCTGTCTCAGTCAATCACAGGACTCAGAGGGAGTTTTGGTCAAAGGAGAGAGTCTTTGTTAATATTCAATCATAATAAAAGATCAGTGTACTCCCTCGTATATGCTTTATATGCTGCACTGTAATTGCTGTGAGCCAAGCCTTTTTACCACTTTTGGAAACCTGCAAACTGTTTGTTTTTTGTTTTTTGTTTTTTGAGTTGGAGTCTCACTCTGTCGCCCAGACTGGAATGCGGTGGCCGCTCCCGGCCACTGCAACCTCAACCTGCTGGGCTCCGGCGATCCTTCCGCCTCAGCCTTCCAAGTAGCCAGAATTACAGGCATGTACTACCACGCCCGGCTGATTTTTTGATTTATTTTAGAGATGAGGTCTCGCTGCCCAGGCAGGTCTCGAACCCGTGAGCTCAGGCAATTCACTCACCTCAGCCTCCCAAAGGCGAGGGATTACAGGCTGAGCCACCGAGCCCTGCTGCAAACTGTTTTTTTTTTAAAGCTCAATAAACTTTTAAAAATTAAACTTGATCTGATTTATTTTTGACAAAAGTAAGCTGATAAAGTATACTGATACTGCTCCTTTTTTCCAAAATCAAACTTCCTTTCATGGTTCTTGATGAACTTCAAGTGGTCTTGTCCAAAGCCAAGTGAAAATTACTTTTTTTTTTTCTTTTAGGAAATCAAAACAAAAACACTCAAGAATCCAGAGCTTTCTCAGCTTCATATAGAATTATGTTGGAGACATGAGGTAGGTGAATTGGGTCCAATATCAGTTGGGTTTGGAGAAGTTCAGAGTTTATTCCATGTATCTTTATTTGCAGTAGAAAGAAAGTACATGACCGGGTTTGGGGGCTCAGCCTGTAATCCCAGCACTTTGGGAGACTGAGGAGAGTGGATTGCCCGAGTCTGAGGGTTCAAGACCAGCCTGGGCAACTTGGCAAGCCCTCACCTCTACAGTAAAAAAAAAAAAAAATAAGCCGGGCGTGGCAGTACACGCCTGTAGTTCCAGCTACTTGGAAGGTTGAGGCGGAAGGATTGCCTGAGTCCAGCAGGTCGAGGCTGGGTGGCTGTGAGCGTTTCACTGCACTCCAGTCTGGGCAACAGAGTGAGACTCCATCTCAAAAAAAAAAAAAAAAAAGAAAAAATAAAGTACACCAAAGCTATAGTATTGCAGCTGTTAAGAAGAACAGTATTGATAAACCATAAGCTATGAATGAACTCTTCCTTCTTTTACTTTCTGTTTTTACTTTTTTTCTGATATGCTTTACCAAACAGCATAGAAATGCTGGTCCTTAACTGGGAAAATTTGAATTCTGAATTGCTTTTTACTAAAATTTAAAATGAATTTTAGGAGGAAAGTTTTGCTACACATAATCATACCATTCCAGAACTAGAGAATGGCACTTATGTAAATGGATAAATTTATCAAAGACCCAGGAAATATTCTGATTGCTCAATTAAGACCCAAAAACTTTCAGGCTCGGTGGCTCAGTCTATAATCCTGCACTTTGGGAGGCTGAGGTGAGTGGATTGCCTGAGCCCATGGGTTCGTGACACACCTGGGCAACTTGGCGAGACCTCATCTCTACAATAAAAAAAAAAAAAATCAGCCGGGCATGGTAGCGCCTGCCTGTAATTCCGGCTACTCGGAAGGCTGAGGCAGAAGGATCGCCAGAGCCGCAGTGGGTTGATGCCGCAGTGGCCGGGAGCGGCCACTGCACTCCAGTCTGGGTGACAGAGTGAGACTCCATCTCAAAAAAAACCCCAAAAAACCCCCAAAACTGGTCAATAATTTACATGTAAATTTGCATAATATTTTAGTATTAAAGTACATATTCTAATCTTAACCATCTGTTGATCTAGTTTTCCAAGAAATTGTTTTCTTTTTCTTTTTTTTTTTTGAGTTGGAGTCTCACTCTGTCACCCAGACTGGAGTGCAGTGGCTGCTCCTGGCCACTGCAACCTCGACCTGCTGGACTCCGGCGATCCTTCTGCCTCAGCCTTCCAAGTAGTTGGAACTACAGGTGCGCGCTACCACACCCAGCTAATTTTTTTTATTTATTGTAGAGATGAGGTCTCGCCAAGTTGCCCAGGCGGGTCTCGAACCCGCGGGCTCAGGCAGTCCACTCACCTCGGCCTCCCAAAGTGCGGGATTACAGGCTGAGTCACCGAGCCTGGCTTTCTTTTTTCTTTTTGAGTTGGAATGTCACTCTGTTGCCTAGGCTGGAGTGCAGTGGCACGCTTACGACCACCCCAGAATGGACCTGCTGTCCTCAGGTGATCCTTCCACCTTAGCCTTCCAAGTAGCCGGAACTACAGGTGTGCGCTACCACGCTCAGCTAATGTTTTATTTATTGTAGAGATGAGGTCTCACCAAGTTGCCCAGTCTGGTCTTGAACCCACAGACTCAGGCAGTCCACTTGCCTTGGCCTCCCAATGTGCTGGGATTATAGGCTGGGCCACCGACCCGGCCCAAGAAATTGTTTTCAATCTACAGTTGAGAGTTTACTCTAGTATAGTTTAGCCTGCGCTCTTATATAAATGTGTCTTTTTTAGTTCATCGAGAAGACCCCCAAGATGAGATTAGATGTGCAAGAGATTAATTGGAGAGAATGCTTTTGAAAAATAAAGGGGAAGGGAGCAGGAGTAGATAGGGAATATGATACAGCTCTAACACCTGTAATAGGAGAAAGAGGAGGAAGGATTGGATGGGAAGAGTCCCAGACCATAGAGCAACGCCAAAAAAAATTCACCCAGGCCCATGGGAAGTGACTGAACCAAAGTTGACAATGAAAAGAATCTTGCTTTGTTCATGAATGCACCAGTTCTTACACCCTTCTTTCCTCAGTCATTGGCTGGGAGCAGCCCAAGGAAGCATTGCCTGGCATGAACAAATTAGAACCAAAAGTGTGTCGGTTGTCAATCAGTGGTGCTTCCTGCAGCAGATTCTCCTGAAGGGAGATCTGAGTGGGGCACCTCCGTGGCTACCACAGCCACCTTCTTGTTCTGTGCGGATTCATTTCTCCACATATGTTCCAGAAGCAGACTCTTTATGATTCCTGGGAGATACTTTTCCTAAGGAGAAACTTGGAAGAGGGAGAATAGTGGGATGAACTACATACAGCCTTCTATTACTATATTTGGTTTCAGGCAACAGCTGGTTCTCATCACTTCTCTTCTTCACTCTCCATTCTGTTTCCCTTACTCTCACCTATTACCTCTGCAGGTCATAAGTATAACTTAGGTAAGTCTGACATGTTCAATTGAGTATATGCCCCAGTTTTAGGGACATACTTTCTGATAATATGTACATGAGGTAGACAACGTGAAAAGTTCCTTCCAGGACTAGTCAAGGACCCCATCTTACATGTCTGTAGAAATTTGGAACAAGCCGGGCACGGTGGCTCATGCCTGTTATCCCAGCACTTTGGGAGGTCAAGATAAGAGGATTGCCTGAGCCCAGGGGTTTGAGACCAGCCTGGGCAACTTGGTGAGACCTCGTCTCTAGAATAAATTAAAAAATTAGCCAGATGTGGTGACTGGCACCTGTAGATTCAGCAGTTTGGAAGGCTGAGGTGGAAGGATTGCCTGAGCCCTGTAGGTCAAGGCTGTGATAGCATTTTCTTTATACTACTATGAAAATAAACTTAATAACTAAAAATAATTGGAATTTCTTACAGATACCACAAGGGCATATTAGAATTATTAGTAATTAGAACCATTAAAATCTATGTAAGTGCCACTGGATACGAGCCTGGATGACAGAGCAAGACTCCAACTCAAAAAATAAAAATAAGAAATATAAAAATAAAATTTTGAGCCGGGCTCGGTGGCTCAGCCTGTAATTCTGCGCCTTTGGGAGGCTGAGGTGAGTGGATTGCCTGAGCCCGCGGGTTCGAGACCCACCTGGGCAGCGAGACCTCATCTCTACAATAAATCAAAAAATCAGCTGAGAGTGGTAGTGCATGCCTGTAATTCCGGCTACTTGGAAGGCTGAGGCGGAAGGATCGCCGGAGCCCAGCAGGTCGAGGCTGCGGTGGCAAGGAGCGGCCACTGCACTCCAGTCTGGGCGACAGAATGAGACTCCAACTCAAAAAATAAAATAAAATAAAATAAAATTTTGGATCATGCCTTTTAACTTCTAAACAATGTTATTCTTTTTTTGTGTGCAAAATGAACACAGATAGTGAATCTGGGAATATTTTGTTAATTAAATCTAAGATGCCACTGTACTGGAAACAACTTTTGACTGATTACTCTTTTCTACAGGTCTAGTATTATGCAATATTTTTTTTTTTTTTACTCTTAGAATATTAAATTTACTTGACACAAGTAGACTGTATTCGGGAGAAACCAAACTGACATGCCATACTTTTGTAAAAGGGGTTTTATTCTCATATATTTGTATTACTAATTCTCTTTAATAGGTCTGTATATTTTAATTACTGAGGTCCCTTAGCCCACTTCTTTCAACAGTCTGGGTCTCAATTCCTCAGTTAAACAGTTATAAACTATTATGGTACTTGTTATTACATCATGCAATTAATCAGAAAACTGTTATAACTAAGTTTTAAATATCTATGAGGACAAACTGTTAATGTCAGTTAAGTGCTTGGAATGTCTTGGCTCACACAAATAGACTATAATAGTCTTATTTTAAAAATATTTTTATTCTTTTCTTACAGGCATATGTCACTGCCTGGCTAGCCCTTTTGTTGTTGTTGTTGGAGTCTCACTCTATTGCCCTGGCTGGAGTGCAGTGGCATGCTCACAGCCACTGCAGCCTTTTGACCTGCTTGGGCTTAGGCGATCCTTCCACCTCAGCCTTCCAAGTTGGTGGAACTACAGGCGTGTGCCACCACACCTGGCTAGGCTAGCCTTCTTTATCAGGAATGTAACAATTCACCTTTCCACATGTTTTTGGGCAGCCCACATAAATGGCAGAAATTATCTAGAGGGAAATGAAAGTCACAGCTTGTGTATAAAACATTCTTTATCAGACTAGTCTGGGTATTGTAAGGAAAGAAATAAAGTAAATAAAAAACATTTTCTCCAGCCTGGGCAACTTGGCGAGACCTCATCTCTACAATAAATCAAAAACACTAGCCAGGCATGGTGGTGCATGCCTGTAGTTCCAGCTACTTGGAAGGCTGAGGCGGATGGATCACCTGAGCACAGCAGGTTGAGGCTGTGGTGGCCAGTGGCATGCTACTACCCGCCAGCCTGGTTGACAGAGTGAGACTCCAACTGAAAAAAAAAATTTTTTTTTTCTTTATACTATTGTGAAAAGAAGTTTAATAGCTAAATGTAATTGGAATTTTTTTACAGATACCACATGGGCATATTAGAATTATTAATAATTAGAACCATTAAAATCTATGTAAGATAAATTGTGTAGTACTTCAAAGTAAACAAGTAGCTAAAAAGGGAAAGTTCTTCTTTGTAAGATAATTCTAGCCAATAATTGCAGAAGAAAGCATAGAATTTTAAAAATCATGATTTGGCAACTCTTTTATTTGGAAAGTGAGAAAGCAGGATTTTTTTTTTTTGAGTTGGAGTCTCACTCTGTCGCCCAGACTGGAGTGCAGTGGCCGCTCCCAGCCACCGCAGCCTCGACCTGCTGGGCTCCGGCGAGCCTTCCGCCTCAGCCTTCCGAGTAGCTGAAACTACAGACGTGCGCTACCACACCCAGCTAGTTTTTGATTTATTATAGAGATGAGGTCTCACCAAGTTGCCCAGGCGGGTCTCGAACCCGCGGGCTCAGGTAATCCACTCACCTCAGCCTCCCAAAGGCACGGGGATTACAGGCTGAGCCACTGAGCCTGGCGAAAGCAGGATTTATTGAGAAGACAGAAAAGCTCCCACCGTGGGAGGAACCTGAAGGGGTTGCCCGATTTGGCAACTCCTAATGAAATAATGGACCTAGGCAGTAATTACCAATAGATGCTGAAACCATTCAGAGAAAAGTTTGAATGGAGAACTTTTTTTTTTCTGATACAGGGGTCTCCCTATGTTGCCCAGGATGGTCATAAGCTCCTGGGCTCAAGTGATCCTCTTGCCTCAACCTCTCTACTAGTCTCACTATGTTGCCCGGGCTGGCCTCAAACTCCTAGACTCAAAAAATCCTTCTGTCTCAGGCTCCCGAGTAGCTAAGAAGATTACAGGTGAGTGCAACTGTGCCAGTGAATGGAGAAGTTTATAATGGACCCATCCACCTGAAAAGACCCGAACCTATTGGTCAAAATTAACATCATTAAAAGTGAGACAGTACTAGTATCCTGATTGAGATTCTGGAACAGAAAAAGGACATTGGGCAAAATAGAAGGACATCTTAATAAACTATGGACTTTAATTAATGATAATGTATCAGAATTGGTTTATTAATTATAAAACACGTACCACACTAATGCAAGATGTTAATAATAGAAGGGAGTAGAAGGTAATACAAAACTCTGTATTATCTGCTCAGTTTTTCTGTAAATATAAAACTATTCTAAAAAATAAAGTCTATTTTATATTTTTTTGAGTCAGAGTCTCACTCTGTCGCCCAGACTGGAGTGCAGTGCTGGAACTACAGGCATGCGCTACCACGCCCGGCTACTTTTTGATTTATTGTAGAGATGAGGTCTCGCCAAGTTGCCCAGGCGGGTCTCAAACCTACGGGCTCAGGCAATCCACTCATCTCAACCTCCCAAAGCACTGGATTACAGGCTGAGCCACCGAGCCCGGCTATAAAGTCTATTAATTTAAAAAAAAAGGTGGAAAAACTGGGCTCAGTGACCTTTGGGAGGCTGAGGCAAGTGAATTGCCTGAGCCCGCGGGTTCAGTACCAACTCAGGCAACTTGAAGAGACCTCGTCTCTACAATAAATCCAAAATTAGCCAGGCATGGTAGCGTGCACCTGTAGCTCCAGCTACTTGGAAGGCTAGGGCGGAAGGATCACCGAAACCTAGCAAGTCAATGCTGGGGTGGCTATGAGTGTGCCACTGCACTCCAGCCTGGGCAACGGAGTGAGACTCCAACTCAAAAAAAAGAAAGTTGGAAAACCAGACATTATGTTCCACTGAGGTAATTAAATAGGAAGTACATAGAGCCACCTAGAAAGTAATCCTGCCAAAAGGATTGAACCTGAACCTAATCAAGCATCTAGATCAAATTACTAGTTGATAAGAAATGTAGATAGGTGACTATGTTAAACGCTACCACAAGGATGCAACCATCCAAACTCAGTATGTCGAATTTTAATAAATGACCCAGTTTCCTGAATAAATAAATGGTATAAAATAAGTTGGGAGAGGAGGAACTGTGATAGATTAAAACCTTAAGAGATGTACCAACCTAATGCAATGTGTTAATCTTGTCTGAATCCTGATTTAACTGAAAAACAATAATTGTTGGAACAGAATAGAGAACTCAGAAATAAAGCCATATTCCTACAGCCAACTGATGTTTGACAAAATCAATAAAAACTTATACTGAGGAAATGACATCCTATTCAAAAAATAGTGCTGGGAAAATTGGACTGCCATATGCAGAAGAATAAAACTGGACCCCTACCTCTCACCATATATGGGAGAGACCCCCAAAATACTAGAATTTATTTATAAAAAAGTGTGTATTCACATGCCTGTAATTCCGGCTACCCGGAAGGCTGAGGCGGAAGATCGCCGGAGCCCAGCAGGTCGGGGCTGCGGTGGCCAGGAGCAGCCACTGCACTCCAGTCTGGGTGACAGAGTGAGACTCCAACTCAAAACAAAAACAAAAAAAGCAAAAAAAAAAAAACAGTTTTGAACTTGTCAAATTTGATGCCTTTTAGTGTTTCTGCCAGTTTTTTGGTTTCACCTCTTCCACATAGCAAAATGCTTCCCTTTGAGGCCTTTTTTTCATCCTAGGAAACAAACAAAAAAAGTCACTTGGGGTGAGATCAGGTGAGCAGGAAGGGTGGGGCATGGGAATCATGCTGTTTTGCGTCAAAAACTTCTGGTCAGCTGCTGTGGGTAATTGTGCTTCTAAATCACCCATCATGAAATGGGTAAATGTGTTGAAAGAATCTCCAAAAAAAATTCACTGAAGCCAAACATAGCCTCTCACAACAACACTAGCTGGTACACTGATGCTGATGGGTTCCTAGAACACTTACAGGGAAGGCTGTACTAAAAGGGGCCTGGCTTCCACAAAACCATTCTGTTTTGGGGGTTTGTTTTTTTTGGGGGGGGTCCCCTCTCACACAAAGATTAACTCAAGATGTAAGATTTGAAATTATAAAAACACTAGAAGAAAACTCTTCTGGACATTGGCCTAGGCAAAGAATTCATGACTAAGACTTCAAAAGCAAATGCAACAAAAACAAAATTATACAAATGGAACTTAATTAAACTAAAAAGCAGCCAGGCTCAGTGACTCAGCCTGTAATCCCGCGCTTTGGGAGGCTGAGGTGAGTGGATTGCCTGAGCCCACGAGTTCGAGACCCGTCTGGGCAACTTGGGAGACCTCATCTCTACAATAAATAAAAAAATCAGCTGGGCATGGTAGTGCGTGCCTGTAATTCCGGCTACTTGGAAGGCTGAGATGGAAGGATCGCTGGAGCCCAGCAGGT
>NW_007198132.1:356930-367517 GCF_000164805.1 Carlito syrichta | reverse complement strand
AGCGGCCACTGCACTCCAGTCTCGGTGACAGAGTGAGACTCCAACTCAAAAAACAAACAAACAAAAAAACTAAAAAGCTATTGCACAGCAAAAGAAATAATTAACAAAGTGCATAGACAACTTGCAGAATGGGAAAAAATATTTGTACACTATGCATCCTACAAAGAACTAATATCCTGAATCTATAAGGAACTCAAATAGCTCAACAATGACAAACAAATAACCCCATTAAAAAGTGGATTAACAGCCAGGCTCGGTGGCTCAGCCTGTAATCCCGCGCCTTGGGAGGCTGAGGTGAGTGGATTGCCTGAGTCCGTGGGTTCGAGACCCACCTGGGCAACTTGGCGAGACCTCATCTCTACAATAAATCAAAATGAGCCGGGCGTGGTAGTTCCAGCTACTTGGAAGGCTGAGGCGGAAGGATTGCCGGAGTACAGCAGGTCGAGGCTGCGGTGGCTGGGAGCGGCCACTGCACTCCAGTCTGGGCGACAGAGTGAGACTCCAACTAAAAAAAAAAAAAAAAAGTGGATTAACGCCAAATTTAACAAGGCTTGAGACTTCAAGTATAAGCGCTCCCTCCACCCCACTCTGCCCTCCCTTGCTCTTGTTCTTGCTCTTCCTCGCTCTCTCTTGCTCTCTTACCTTTCTGCTTTCTGCCATGGGCTGGCTCAGTGAGAAGGCTCTCACCAGTTGCAGGAACTTTGGTATTAGACTTCCCAGCCTTCAGAACCATGAGAGACACATTTCTTTATTAATTACCCAGTCTATGATGTTCTGTTACAGCAACATAAAACAAAGAAAGACAGAAAATTGGTACCGAGAGTGGAGCTATGGCTATGACAAACACCTGAAAATGTTAAAGTGGCATTGGAACTAGATAATGGGTAGAAATTGGAAGAATGTGGAGGAACAGGCTGGTAAAAGTCTAGAGTGCTGTGAACAGGCAATTCTGGTGAGGACTCAGAAGAGAAGAAATGCAGGGAAAGTTTGGAACTTCTTAGAGATCACTTACATGGTCATGATCAAAATGTTGGTAGAAATATGGACACTAAAGGCCATTCTGATTATGCTCAAACGGAAATGAGCAACAAGATGTTGAAAACTAGAGTAAAGGCCCTTCTTGTTAAACTGTTGAAAAGATCTTGGCAGAATTGTGTTCATCTGCTAGGACTCTGGGGAAAATAGAACTTCAAAGCAATGAATTTGTATATCTGGTAGAGGAAATATCTAAGCAGCAAAGGATTCAACATGCTTCTTTTGACTGCTTACAGTAAAATGAGAGATGAAAAAATGATTTAAAGACAATTTAAACCCAGCTCAGTGACCCAGCCTGTAATCCCAGCACTTTGGAAGGCCAAGGCAAGTGGATTGCCTGAGCTTGTGGGTTCCAGACCAGTCCGGGCAACAAAATTAGCTGGGTGTGATATCATGCGCCTGTAGTTCCAGCTACTTGGAAGGCTGAGGTGACAGAGGGAGACTCCAACTCAAAAAAAAAAAACAATTTATAACTAAAAGGAAAGCAGAAAGTAGAATGCTAAGGGTGTGGTCAACTGACCTTTTGCTAAGGAAATTAATATGGACAGAAGGAAGTCAGGTTCTGTTCATCAAGACAGTGGGAAAATGACCCCAAAGGCATTTCAGGATCTTTGAGGTGTGGTAGGACCTTGAGGGCAAGTTTTCCAGAGAGTTGTCCATAGGACCTGAGCATTCAATGTCCTGTGCTGCCTCAGGACTCTGCTCCCTACTTTTGATGCAGTACCCTTCAGCCATCCCAGCTGAAGTTCAAGCAGGCCCTAATGTGTCTCAACTTGCTGATCTGGAAAGCTCAAACTGTAAACCTTGGCGTTTTGTGGTGCTAATTCTACAGGCGCACAGCATGCATGAGATGGGGGTCATGTTAGCCTCCACTTAGATTTCCAAGGATGTCACAGATGACCTGGGGGACCAGGCAGAGACTTATCACAAAGCAGTGATACCACAGTCTCCTCTAGGGCATTGCCTAGTGGAGCTGTGGGAGTGGAGCAGCCCCCAAGACCACAGAACTATTGGGCCACCAGCATGCAACTTCAGCCTGGGAAAGCTGCAGGCATGAGACACTAAGTGAGAGCTGCTGCATGGTCTGAGCTCCATAAAGCCAGGAGGGAGGGACTGCCTGAAACCAAACACTCCCTTTGGTGTGCCCACAAAGAAGCTCATAGAGTCAGCGAAGGTTACTCTTCAGCGTTAAGATTTCATGTTATTTGTCCTACTGGGTTTTGGACTTACTTGGGATCAGTTACCCCTTCATTCTTGCCTGTTTTTCCCTTTTAGAATGAGAAAATCTATCCTATGCCTGTCCCACCATTATATTTTGGAAGTAGATAACTTGTTTTTATTTCATAGTCTCATAGCTGGAGGGAATTTACCTTAGGATGACTGTGCCTTGAGTTTCATGCATATCTGATTTAGATGAGACTCTGGACTTTAGAGTTGATGCTGGAATAAGTTAAGACTTGTAGGGGCAGCCGGGCTCGGTGGCTCAGCCTGTAATCCTGCGCCTTTGGGAGGCTGAGGTGAGTGGGTTGCCTGAGCCCGCGGGTTCGAGACCCGCCTGGGCAACTTGGCGAGACCTCATCTCTACA
Organism: Carlito syrichta; assembly: GCF_000164805.1. Classification (NCBI taxonomy): domain Eukaryota; kingdom Metazoa; phylum Chordata; class Mammalia; order Primates; family Tarsiidae; genus Carlito; species Carlito syrichta. The sequence goes on along the minus strand of NW_007198132.1, from coordinate 364,896 downwards.
ATAAATCAAAAAATCAGCTGGGCGTGGTAGCGCATGCCTGTAATTCCGGCTACTCGGAAGGCAGAGGCGGAAGGATTGCCGGAGCCCAGCAGGTGAGGCTGCGGTGGCCGGGAGCGGCCACTGCACTCCAGTCTGGGCGACCAAGTGAGACTCCAACTCAAAAAAAAAAAAAAAAAGACTTGTAGGGGCAATGGATTGAATGTAATTTGTATGTGAAGTTTTGGGGATCAGGGTCAGAATGGTATGGTTTGAATGAATCTCCCCAAAACCATGTGTTGTAAACTAAATTCCTAATGTAAAAATGTTGGGAGGTGGGACTTAATAGGAGATATCTAGGTTATGAGGGCTCCACCTTCATGAAGGGTTAATGCTGATTATAATGCTGAGGCTGCAAGTTTGATCTCTTGCTCTCTGCTCTCTTTTATGTGTATGCTCTCTTGTTCGTCTGCCTTCCACCATGGAATGATGCGGTAAGAAGGCCTTTACCAGATGCAGGTAACTTGGTATTGGTTTTTCCAGACTCCAGAATTGTGAGAAATAAATTTCTTTTCTTTATACATTTCCCAGTCTTTGATATTCTGCTATGTAACACAAAATGGACTAAAACAGTACCCTGGAGAAAATTGAGCTTATATGCATTGCAGCCTTTTTTATAATATCAAAAAGTGGAAACAACTTATATCTACCAGTAGAAGAATACAGTCATTGTGATTTATTCATACTATAGAAATCTATATGGCACTAAATGTGACAATATGGACAAATCTCAAATAGGTGTTTAAAAAATAAACCTAAAATATAAGATATTATGCCAGTTATCTAAAGTTTATAAACAAAAAAAATTGTAAGTAACTAATGGATACACATAAGGTGGAGGTAGAAAAACAAATATGGGAAGAATATATACCACCTTGAAGATAGTGATTATCATGGGATAGAAAAGGAAAGAGGAAAAGAGATGAGGGGACAGGACTTTAACGTATCTAGAACTTTTTATTTATTAAAAAATACTGAAGAAAATATGGTAAAATCTACATAGTGGATATATAGATGCCAGTTATATTATTTTCTATGTGTTTGATATATTTCATAATATAAAAAGTAATAATAGTAAGGAATGCCCAAAGTAAAAATGAAAAAACACACACCTAAATATTTTTCCATAAACTTGACTGACATGGTAGAGTGACAGTGAAAGGTGATCCAGGATCATAAAGAGTCTAGAATAGTAACAGAAATCAAATACAGTTGGTGAACTGAATAGTTGTGCATCTTACTTAACAAACTTGGGTGCATAAGAAATGATGTATTCGTTTTTAAAATAAAAGTCACTCATGATGAGATTCAGAAAATAAGTAAAAAATTATTAAAGTCATAGCCCCATCCTGAAAGCTAGTGGGCAATTTCGTCTAATTCATTTTTTGATGCACCTCACTTGTTACCTCAGTGGCTGCATTAAATAAGGCCTCCATTATTGATTGCCTTCCTCATCATGTCTTACTTTCCCCGCTTCCCTGCCCTCCCAATTGCACTCCAATCTTTGCCTCTGAGTTTGCTTATAAAGGAAACAAAATGATGGCAATTAAGTATTAGCCATCCTCACCTCTACCCAGCCCCTTTGTTCATAAATGTAAGTGTTGTTTAATCATGATGAGTTCCTTGGATTTACGTATAAGAGCACATTTCGCCAAGATGTTACAGTATTCTAGATGGATGTGGTATTATGGTACACCTTAAGGGTGCGTCATAATTCACTAGAATTGAGCTCTCATCCAGATGTTTGGTAAATCTATTTACAAGATAGCCAGAATGCTAGTCAGAATATATCAGAAAGAAGTTTTACAAAAAACAACATACATTAGGTACTTTGAGCACCTTATATGTTAAACAGAGGGATCTCCTTCCAATCCAAAAGTATTGTAACTTCCCCTCCCTCTGCCCACTTTTTTTCAGGCTTACTTCTCAATTCACATAATTTTGGATTCATTAGGATGGACCTATTATTAGTATCATTGTATATCATTATGCATTCCTCTCTCAATACAATAGGAAATCAGTAAATGCTCTTTATGTGCAAAATACTGTTCTAGGGGTCTAGCCTCTTTGAAATTTTATTTCTTTCTAAGCTAAAGCATTTAGTCTGCAATACTAACTATGTACATGTAGAGATTCCAACCCTTGCATGTCCTATTTCTCCACAAGAGGATTAAATTTTTTTTCTTCCAAGGATCTAGTACTACTTGTCCAGGGGCTGGCAAATTCCTCCATCTGTCCCTCTGCTTACCAGCATGAAATACCAAGAGTCCACTTACTTTAATTTCCCAGTCAAGAGAAATGACTCCACAGCCTGCATAAGCCTTTATTCTCAATAGCAATTAAAGAACATCCACATTCCCTGGGAAGCTGCCTTCCTGAATCAATTTAGGGATGGAGAATTGGATCCCAAAATATTTGGTCTAGTTCAGTCATATTAAAAAAAAAAATGAGGTTAAGATTTTATAGTACTATAATGTTTTAATTTTCAATTATAAAAGTACATGATACACATAACTAAAGATTTTTAAACAGCATTACAATGTATAAAACAAAGGTACCTTTATTTATTGATTTATCAACTTTCAACAATATCAATTGATGGTTACTTATGAAAGACAAAATTTAGCACTCTTAAATTACTTCTCACTTTTCCTTACCTCCTCTTCGCTTCAGTTTTTGTTGCTTTGTCCTTCTATGTTATTTTATATTTTATTTTATTTATATTTTATATTTTATTTTATTGAGTTGGAGTCTCAGCCTGTCGTCCAGGTTGGGGTGCAGTGGCACTCTCACGACCACCCCAGCGTGCCCGGCTTGTATTTCTTCCTTAATCTACTAATTGTAGTTTAATACATTTAAAATTTAACCAGGCTACAATTGCAGGATAAGTATCAATTTCTAGAACAAGATGGTCACATTATTTAGTGCATTTAAAATGTTATCAGTAGGCCGAACTTGGTGGCTCAGTCTGTAATCCCAGCACTTTGAAAGGCCGAGACAAGTGGATTACCTGAGCCTGCGGGTTTGAGACCAGCCCGGGCAAATTGGCAAGACTTCATCTCTACAATAAATTTTTAAAAATTAGCCGGGCGTGGTAGTGTGCGCCTGTAATTCCGGCTACCTGGAGGCTGAGGTGGAAGAATCGCCAGAGCCCAGCAGGTCGACACTGAGGTGGCCATGAGAGTGCCACTACACTCCAGCCTGGGCGACAGAGTGAGACTCCAAGTCAATAAAATAAAATAAAATACTATCAGTAAATATATGGAGTTAAATACTATTCACATTCTTTAATTAATGAAACTTTTAGTATTGAACTAATAAAAAATTAACATAAGATTTATAGTATTTCTAGATTTTTTTTTTGAGTTGGAGTCTCACTCTGTTGCCCAGACTGGAGTGCAGTGGCCACTCCCGGCCACTGCAGCCTCGCCTGCTGGGCTCCGGCGATCCTTCCGCCTCAGCCTTCCAAGTAGCCGGAATTACAGGCATGCGCTACCATGCTCGACTGATTTTTTGATTTATTGTGGAGATGAGGTCTCGCTGCCCAGGCGGGTCTTGAACCTGCGGGCTCAGGCAATCCACTCACCTCAGCCTCCCAAAGGCGCAGGATTACAGGCTGAGCCACCGAGCCCGGCATTATATCTAGATTTTAGCAAAAACCTAAACTATTACAAGTCATGTTACAAATTTAGATTATCCATAACTATGAAATCTCATGTATATGAAAATAAATAGAAAAATACCAAAATCCTTATGACCTTTTAAAAATATCTTTTTGACCATTCATTTTTTGTTAAAGAAAGAGCTTGAATTATTATAATCCAGCTAGATTAAGTCCCTCTTTATAAATAAATAAATCTAATAAGAATAAGAATTTATAGTAACGGTATCCAGGCCTTTAATTATGAAAAGAAGAGTACACCAGTTTAGCTTATCCCATATCCAGGCACATTTGCTTAAGCCCTTTGTCATGTGCTAACCATAAAAGTACCAATTTAGATCCTATGAGACAACATCTAATTTAAGACTGAGCGATAGTAATAAGAGTGATTATCCAAGAAGGGTCGACAACCATTTCTTGTTCTTTTAACTACAGAAAAAAATATTCTCTCTTCCAAGAGAAAGTTAGGGAAGGGAAAATAAGCTTTCTACGTAGATAAAAATGCAAAAGTAGATGTATGTGCTATTTATTATTACACATTTGTAATAGGTCAAAAAACTGTTCTAAGTATGATTAAGAAAAGAGAAAATAAAGTGGGACATAATTAATCCTTAGGCAGTATTTAGTATATTGGTTAAATTAGAAACAGTATGCAAGAAATAAATTACTTTTAACTAGTATGGAGTATTTATAGTAAATTTAAATTCTTATTTTGCTCAGAATGTAGTTAGGAGGAAGGAGAGTAAAAGTTATATCTACTTCAAATTTTGTGAATAATTATAGTCCTAGCCAGGCTCGGTGGCTCAGCCTGTAATCCCAGCGCTTTGGGAGGCTGAGGTGAGTGGATTGCCTGAGCCCACGGGTTTGAGACCCACCTGGGCAACTTGGTAAGACCTCATCTCTATAATACATTTTAAAAAATTAGCCGGGCGTGGTGGCCTGTGCCTGTAGTTCCAACTACTTGGAAGACTGAGAAGGATCACCAGAGCCCCGCAGGTCGAGGCTGTAGTGGCCGGGAGTGGCCACTGCACTCCATCCAGTCTGGGTGACAGAGTGAGACTCCAACTCAAAAAAAAAAATAAAAAAATTATAGTCCTAATACTATATTCCTAAAATTTCAGTTCTCTAGTGGTTCTCTGTAAAGGCATATATTGCAGTGAATGTATCAAAATGCCACCAACTGTTAGTTTTCTAAAAATAAGCCGGACTCGGGTGGCTCAGCCTATAATCCCGCGTCTTTGGGAGGCTGAGGTGAGTGGATTGCCTGAGCCTGCGGGTTCGAGACCCGCCTGGGCAGCTAAACCTCATCTCTACAATAAATAAAATAAATGAGCTGGGCATGGTAGCGCATGCCTGTAATTCCGGCTATTTGGAAGTCTGAGGAGGAAGGATCGCCGGAGCCCAGCAGGCGAGGCTGCGGTGGCCGGGAGCAGCCACTGCACTCCAGTCTGGCAACAGAGTGAGACTCCAACTCAAAAAAAAAAAAAAAAATGTTGGTCTTCTATCCTACAAAGATGCTATATATTAGTATTAAGTGGAGGCTAATACACCCACCTGAATCCTATCAATAGGAGTGGTAGGCAGTGTGCCAAAGTAGAAGACACTCAACTGGCATTGGAAGAGCTGGGTTATTATCTCAGTTAGTTTTTAACCTCTCTGAGCCTTATTTGATAATGGGGATAATACTACCTGCTACCATAATTCCCTAGGGAATTTTGAGGGTCAGAATGAGATAATGTATCTGAAAATGCATTATCATCTATAGAACACTGTACAAGTACTTATTATTACCTCAGATATTCATGGAATACCTGCTAGAAGAACAACTTTTTTTTTTTTTTTTTTTTAGTTGGAGTCTCACTCTGTTGCCCAGACTGGAGTGCAGTGGCACGCTTCCAGCCACCGCAGCCTCAACCTGCTGGGCTCTGGCAATCCTTCCGCCTCAGCCTTCCAAGTAGCTGGAACTATAGGCGCGTGCTACCACGCCCAGCTAATTTTTTGATTTATTGTAGAGATGAGATCTTGCCAAGTTGCCCGGGCAGGTCTTGAACCTGCAGGCTCAGGCAATCCGCTCGCCTTCGCCTCCCAAAGTGCTGGGATTATAGGGTGAGACACTGAGCCCGGCCAGAACAACATATTAAGCAATATGAAAGCCAAGAAATAGAGCTTGTCCTCAAGAAAAAGAGACATCAACCAACATTTTATTTTGTTGCTCAAAGCCATGATATTTGACAATGTCTTTTGAACCTCGCTATAGAGCTCCATAGGGAGACTTAGCAAAACTAAGAGTTCTGCTATATTTCGTCTCCCTTTACCCGGCCATCCCCCTACCAAATTCATATATTGAAGCCTTAACCCCCAATAAGATGGTATTTAAAGATGGGGTCTTTGGGAAACAAATTAGGTTTAGATGAGGCCTTGGGTAGGGCCCTTGTGATGAGATTTGTGCCCTTATGAGAAGATACAGGTGTGTGGCTCACACTAGTAATCCCAGCAATTTGAAAGGCAGAGGGGAGAGTATTGCCTGAGCCCAGGGGTTTGAGAACAGCCTGGACAACTTGGCGAGACAACTCTACAATAAATCAAAAAAATTATCTGGGTGTGGTGACATGTGCCTGTAGTTTCGGCTACTTGGAAGGTTGAAGTGGAAGGCTCGCCTGAGCCCAGGTTGAGGCTGCGGTGCCTTGGTGACAGAGTAAGACTCTGACTCAAATAAAGAAGAAGAAAGAAAGAAGAAGGAGGAAGGAGGAAGAAGGGAGAAAAAGAAGGAAGAAGAAGAATATGAAGGAGAAGAAACACCAGAAAGCGCATTTACAAACCCCCTTTCTGCCATATGAGAACATAGTGAGGAGGCATCCATATGCAAATCAGAAGAGAGCCCTCATTAGAATCTGACAATGCTTGTAGCTTGTTCTTGAACTTCTAAGCCTCCAAAACTGTGGGAAATACACTTGTTTTGTTTAAGCCAGTGATCCCTAACCTTTTTGGCATAAGGGACTGGTTTTGTGGAAGACATTTTTTCTGTATGGGATGAGGGATGGTTTTGGGATGATTCAAGCACATAACACTTATTGTGCACCTAATTTCTATTATTGTTACATTGTAATATATAAAAAAATAATTATTCAATTTACCATAAAAAGGAAAGAGACATGGACAGAAGCAGTAAATAAAATAATGGGTGGGCCATGCACAGACTAAAATAAGTGTCCGATTCTGACTTAAAGCCTACCAGCAGATACAGCTATGCAATTGAAGGACATAACTCATTTGTCACTCACTGATAGAGTTTTGATATGAGTCTGCAAGCAAACTTTTTGATTTAATATGGTCTCTTTTTGATTTAATATGGTCTCTATGTAGTCAAACCTCACTGCTAATTTAATCTGTATTTGCAGTCGCTTCCCAGTGCTAGCATCATCACCCAGATCCATCTCAGATAATCAGGCATTAGATTCTCAAAAAGGGCTGAGAGCAGTGGCTCTCGCCTATAATCCCAGCACTTTGGGAGGCCAAGGTGAGAGGATTGCCTGAGCCCACGGATTTGAGACCAGACAACTTGGCAAGACTTCATCTCTACAATAAATCAAAAAATTAGCCAGGTGTGGTGTTGCGTACCTGTACTTCCAGCTACCTGGAAGACAGTCAGAAGGCTCACCTGAGCCCAGCAGGTCAAGGCTGTGGTGACCATGAGTGTGCTATTGCACTCCAGCCTGGGCAACAGAGTGAGACTCCAACTCAAGAAAAAAAAAGATTCTCAAAAGGAGAACACAACCTGGATCCCTTGCATGTGTAGTTCACAATAGATTTCGTGCTCCTATGAAAATATAATCCCACTGCTGGTCTGATAGAAGGCAGAGCTTAGGTAGTAATGCCAGCGTTGGGGAGTGGCTGTAAATACAGATGGAGCTTTGCTTACTTGCCCATCACTCACCTCCTGTTGTGCAGCCTGGGTCCTAACAGGCCATGGACCAGTGTTGGTCTGTGGCCCAGGGGTTTAAGCCACCCAGTCAATGGTATTTTGTTGTGGAAGCCCAAGCTAAGACAGGCTCTACCCCAACTTCTCAATGCTGTCTCCTCTACCTCCATAGTAGTAATAACTAATATCTGAATAAAAAGTTAAATTGGGCCAGGTTTGGTGGCTCAGTCTACAATTCCAACACTTTGGGAAGCCAAGGTGAGTGGATTGCCTGAGCCTACGGATTCGAAAACAGCCTGGGCAAATTGGTGAGACCTGTCTCTTTTTTTTTTTTTTAATTTGAGTTGGAG
>NW_007198132.1:342781-356788 GCF_000164805.1 Carlito syrichta | reverse complement strand
AACCCGCGGGCTCAGGCAATCCACTCACCTCAGCCTCCCAAGGCGCGGGATTACAGGCTGAGCCACCAAGCCTGGCTTGTGAGACCTGTCTCTACAATAAATCAAAAAATTAGCCGGGCGTGGTAGCAAGCACCTGTAGTTCCAGCTACCTGGAAGGCTGAGGCCCAAGAATCTTCGGAACCTGGCAGGTTGACGCTGGGGTGGTCGTAGTGTGCCACTGCACTCCAGCCTGGGCTCCAGAGTGAGACTCCAACTCAAAAAAAAAAAAAAAAAAGTTAAATTGTATGAATTGTCTTGTTTAATCCTCACAACAATCCTGGGAGGCAAATATTATTAACCTTCTTTTACAGACAAGGGAATTTAGCCTCAGCAAGTTTAAAGTTATGGCCTCCAAGACCCCAGTAAATGCCCAATACAGATCTTCTGAGTCCAGGTGTTGCACTTTAAATTTCTATTTACTGAAGCAATTGCGTCTAACATCTCTTGATCATCCAGAAAAATATAACTCCTGTTCCTACCTTAACATTGGCAATTGTAGAGTAGCTCAAACTGGAAACAACCCAAAAGTCCATTAAGGTATGAATGGACAAATTGAGGTACAGTCATGCAGAGAATGCTACTCAGCAATAAAAAAGAAAAAACTATTTGTACATGCAACATTCTAGATTAATCTCAGAATAAAGCTGAATGAAAAACAGGCAAAAAAAGAATATAATACTGTTTACTTCATTTGTATAAAATTCTAGAAAATACAAACTAAACTATAGTGACTGTAAGTGGATCAGTGGTTGCCTGGGAATGTTAACTAAGGGAGGGAGGGATTACAAAGAGTACAAAGAAACCTTCGGAGTAACTGGAAATGCATTTGATTGCGGTAATGAATGCATATGTCAAAACTGATCAAATTGTATACTTTAAATATATACAGTTCAGTATATCTATAAATTGACAAATCTAGGGAGTTAGAGGAAAAGACAATTAAAAGTATATTATTGACTTAATTTCCTGTAGAAACTTCTGTGATTCTTTCCAAGAACACCTATGTTTTCCATAATTCAAGACAGCCCATTTAGTTAGGTCAGTTTTGTAATTTCCCAATGTTGACAGTAAGTGGTTTTTATGACACTGACACCTTTATTTTTAAATTTGGACATTTTACCAAAAGCTGAGGAGAGTGTTATGATTCCTTGTCAGTAAGTGGCCTTCATGTCTCAAATGTCTTTGTTTGCAGAATTTTTAAGAGGAACAAACTATTCTCATTGTACCCAGGCTTTTGGAGTTGCAAGAAACAAAATTACTCATAGGCTGTTTTTTTGTTTTTTGTTTTGAGTTGGAGTCTCATTCTGTTGCCCAGGCTGGAGTGCAGTGGCATGCTCATGGCCACCACAGCCTTGATCTGCTGGGCTCGGGTGATCCTTCCCCTTCAGCCTTCCAAGTAGCTGGAACTACAGGCGTGCGCCACCACAGCTGGCTACTTTTTAAAATTTATTTATTGTAGAGATGAGGCCTCGCCAAGTTGCCCAGGCTGGTCTCGAACCAGTGGGCTCAGGCAATCCTCTCACCTCAGCCTCCCAAAGTGTTGGGATCACAGGTGTGAGCCACTGCACCCGGCCTCATAGACTGTTTTAAAGGAGAGTCTATTGCAAAGCTACACCGATACTAAAACTGGAATAGGATCTCAAACTAGGACATCATTAGGATCTGAGGCAACTCTAGGAACCAGCTACCCTTTAAGTCTCTCTTATAGATAGCATGTTCTCTTTCTCTTTTTCTTTCTCTTTAATAGCACATTTTCCTCTCCACGTCTCTCCTGTTCTTCACCCTCTACTCATTGTTTTATTTCTTATTTCTTTCTGTACCCAACATATTTTATTCTACTCCTGAAGATCCCCTCTTTGCCCTTTTCCACAGTTCTCTCTTTCCTGGAAGCCTGACCTGTATGAATTATATCAACAGAATGAGGTCAGGATATTTATTCTCCTGGCTCCCTCCCTGGAAGGTCATTTTAAGCAGCCACTGCTCCTCTCAAGATAGCTCACTCTACCCAACTTTCCTCTTCCAACCTCTCCTTTACCTTATCCCTTCAAGTGTAGGGGTGGTGATAGTTATGTTGCTGCCTAGACCGTGTTCTTTCACTATATTTGTGGTTTCCCCACACTCTGACCACATATATGTAATTAGTTTCTTTGTAGATAAACTTTCCTCAATTTATCCTTATTTGCATATGCCATTTGTTACTTGTTAGAACTCGAGTTATATACATTTTGTTTTTATAGACACTGGTCTATGTTGCCCAGTGATTATTCTCAGGCACTGTCATAGTACACTCCGTCGTCAAATTTCTGAACTCACGTTCCCTCTTTCTTAGCCTCCTGAGTAGCTGGTACTACAGGTGCATGCCGCCACTCCCAGTTAAGTATGGGCATTTTTATAACTATTATTATTATTATTAATTTATTTTTTTGAATTGGAGTCTCACTCTGTCACCCAGGCTGGAGGCAGTGACACGCTCACAGCCACTGAAGCCTCTACCTGCTAGGCTCAGGCGATCCTTCTGCCTCAGTCTTCCTAGTAGCTGGAACTACAGGTGCACATTACCATGCCCGGCTTATGTTTTTATTTATTGTAGCAATGAGGTCTCACCAAGTTGCCCAGGCTCATCTCCAACCTGTGGGCTCCCAAAGTGCTGGGATTATAGGTGTGAGCCACAACGCCCAGCCTTATTTCTATTATTATTACATTGTAATATATAATGAAATAACTATACAACTCAACGTAATGCAGAATCAGTAGGTGCTCTGAGCTTGTTTTCCTGCAACTAGACAGAGACAGTGACACCCAAAGTGTGTTGCTTCTGTCCAGTCTACTCCACAAACTCGTTTTGGTTGCTGTCACAGCAGAAGACACTGCTTCACAGAGATAGAATGTTGGAAATGGAAGCAGGCTTTTAGTGCTTTTGTGGCAGTCTCTGAACATTTTGCCTTGACTTTAGAACATATGGAGATTTGAAGTTGCCTCAAACATACTTTTAAGGCTGCTGTCATTTGCCATCTCAAGCAATTGATCCTCTTCTAGCATGGACAAAGTCGATTCACCTGGCTTATTTGCAAATAGGTTGTTGATCCATTACTTCCCAGTTTCGGAGCCTTTTGTAGTTGGGAAGTAATGCTCAAACTCTTTTTGAAAGCTGAGATAAGTGATCATGCACCGGCAGGAGAAAGAAGACCCTGGCTCAGTCTCTTTTAAAATCTTTGCTGGCCAGGTGCGGTGGCTCAGCCTGTAATCCCAGCACTTTGGGAGGCCGAGGCAAGAGGATTGCCTGAGCCCAAGGGTTTGAGACTCGCCTGGGTAACTTGGTGAGACCTCGTCTCTACAATAAAAATCACAAAAACTAGCCGGGCGTGGTGGTGTGCGTCTGTATTTCCAGCTACTTAGAAGGCTGAAGCAGAAGGATCATGTGAGCCCAGGAGGTCAAGGCTGTGGTGGCTGTGAGCATGCCACTGCACTCCAGACTGGGCGAAAAGAGTGAGACTCCAACTCAAAAAAGCAAAACAAAACAAAACAAAAAACTCTGCTGATGTTTGAAACATGTCAAAAATGCAAAATTCACTCGTTGGCCCCATAATTCCAGTTTGATTTTGAATGTGGTCACTTTATCTGCCCACTTGAATATAGTTGTCATTCTCCTCTGAGGTGATAGATTGAGTTTGTTGAGCCGGTTGAATATGTCACACAAGTAAGCAGGTTTTGCTACCCATTCTGTGTCACCGAAATGTGCTGCCAGTGGTAACTGTTTCTCTAAAAGAAATCTCTGGAGCAGCTCTCATAACTCAAAAACTCTGTCCAGTGATCTACCTTTAGACAGCCAACTCACTTCTGTGTGTAAGAGAAGACGTGTACTCTGTATTTATCGGTGCACAAACAGACATGAATTAAGGGCATGAACTTTAATGTGGTTGGTAATTTTAATCACATCCTGCAAAATGTCATTAAGTTCAGGTGACATTTTTTGGCTAGGCAGTATTTCTCTATGGATGACACAGTGCATAGACTCACATTCAGAAGCAACCTCTTTGACCTGAGTAGTGAAACCAGAAAGTCATCCCGTCATGGCAGCTGCTCCATCCATGCATATACCGACACAAAATGACCAGTTTGGTTTTCCTGATATGTAATCATTCAAAGACTGGAATAGTTCTGCAGCTGTAGTATTGGTTGGCAACAAAAGTGCACATAACATATCCTCATGCACATCCTCCTGAAAAATATATCACACAGAAACAAACATTGTTGCCTTGTTTTCAATATCAGTAGACTCGTCAACCTAGATTGAGTTCTATGACATTAATCTTAACAATTGCGCTTCAATATCTTCTGCTACTTCATCAGTGCATCTAGTTATGGTGCTAGCCGAAAGAGGAACACGTGCCACCCTTTGAACTGCAGCCTCTTCTAAAAATTTACAACAAATGTCATTAGCAGCAAGCAGGATCAACTCTTCACCAGTAGTAAAGGGCTTCTTAGCTTTAGCAATGCAGTTAGACACGAAGAATGATACTTTCAGTGCAGACACATTTGATGACCTTCAATAATTGCTTCTGTCCTGTGTTTTTTCATTTGAAAAACTCCAAAGGTTTGTGTTTTAATGCAGGATGGTTGGTCTCCATGTGGTAAAGCAGTTTGGAAGGTTTCATGGCTTTATTGAATAGCCAGTCACCACATATATACAAAGCAGGCTTGGAGGGTGTGAACCACCTGTTGCAACAAACCCGTAATTTTTTTTTTTTTTTGAGTTGGAGTCTCACTCTGTCGCCCAGACTAGAGTGCAGTGGCTGCTCCCGGCCACCGCAGCCTCAACCTGCTGGGCTCCGGCGATCCTTCCGCCTCAGCCTTCCGAGTAGCCGGAATTACAGGTATGCGCTACCACGCCCGGCTGATTTTTTGATTTATTGTAGAGATGAGGTCTCGCTGCCCAGGCGGGTCTCGAACCCGCGGGCTCAGGCAATCCACTCACCTCAGCCTCTCAAAGGCGCGGGATTACAGGCTGAGCCACCGAGCCCGGCTCGAACCTGTAATTTAAGTAGGACTCTTGGTATTTTCTTTTAAAGGTAGCTTTCTTTTTGTTGGCGGTCTTAGGGTCTTCTGCTGTATCATCATTGGGTCTTTCCCCTTATTCAAAGAAGCTCTCCAGTGACATTTGTTTTTTACTCATTTCGGCTAGGTTTAGCTTGTGGGCTTACCAAAACGGTGACTGAGACAAGTGTACAGTACAGTAAAGAGGCATGGATGGAAATGGTATATAAAATAATGGGTAGGTCATGTGCAGACTAAAATAAGTGTTGGATTCTGAGTTAAAGCATGCTATCAGATACAGCTGTACAGTTGAAGCACATCAACTCACTTGCCACTCGCTGTTAGGGTTTTTATGTAAGTCTGCAAGCAATTGTGCATTCAAACTTCTCTATGCATTCAAACTTCACGGCTAATGTTAATCTGTATTTGTAGCCGCTCCCCAGTGCTAGCATCATCACCTCAATTCCACCTCAAATCATCAGGTATTAGATTCTCATAAGGAGCACACAGACTAGATCCCTTGAATGCATGGTTCACAACAGGGTTTGCGGTTCTATGAGAATCTAATGCTTTCGCTGACCTGACAGGAGGCGGGCTCAGGTGGTAATGGGAGTGTTGGGGAGTGGCTGTAAATACAGATGAAGCTTCGCTCACTTGCTTGCCAACACTCACTTCCTGCTATGCAGCCTGGTTCCTAACAGGCCAAGGACTGGTGTCCATGGCCTGGGGGTTGGAGACCCCTGTTATAAAGCATAAAACATAGTAGATACTGAGTAAGTGGTAGATATTACTATCTCATATGCTTATTTTAATTGAGTAGGCACAGCAAAACCTTTTGGCTGAAACTTTAAAAAACCAAGGGGAGAAGAAAAAAAAAAAAAAAAGAAAGCAGCCTATTACTCCCTTCCCTATCTTGCTCTGCTTAGCTAGAGCTACCTAACATCTTCTAACTACCGTGAGTTCAGTCATACCAGACTTCTAAGTCAGTCCATGCCAGCCTAACCGTATACATCACTTCCATCAGCACAAGTCTGAAATCAATCTTGCTCTGTTTAACATATCCTATATGTCTACTATATGCCTTCCCCTCAACTCTTGTTGTTTTGAACAGTCTATAGAATTTTTACTTTGGTTGTTTATTTGCATTCTCATTTCCTCCCTTAGGGCCAGAATCCTAACTTGAACCCTAACCTGGCTACCTTGGACCAGAAAAAAAAAAAAAACTGCTTGGTCTAGCACTTGGCAGTCCCTTTCTCCTGGGAACTGACCCAACCTCTGTATCCCCAGCTGGTAGCGAGGTGCCTACTCAAGCTAGAAAGACCCTACCAACCCTACTGGTATCCTTATTTGACTAGAGCCACTATGGCATACAGATTTCAGGTAACAATAATTTACTTGTAGTAACTACTTGGAGCACCATGTTGAAAAGATTCTTCTGGGTTAAGTAGTAAAGAGAACCATACCTTATTTTTTTTTAAGGTTGCCTTAAGGGCTAGGTTAAAGAATGTGGACAGGAAGAATAGTGACAACAAGTATGCTACACATTTGCCACCTTTGGCTCAGAGACTAATGCGGCTTGATTCCTTATCCACTAATGCAGACCCTTTAAGCCTGACTTTTTCTACACCTTTTTGAATATTATGATTGAACTGAGGTTTCCCTTATGAGGATGTCCATTTCAGCAGTCAGGTGGCTGTAACTGATGGTCATTGTTCTTCTGAAGGAAGAACAACCTGTTCTATAGAAATTCTCCTTTTAGACCTAGAGTGGTGATAACAACTTTTTTTGTAATAAGCCTCAAGTTACTTTTCTATCATTTGTGGTTCCCCTTCATCCCACCCATACTTTTAAAAATAGTCTTTCCTCAAATTATCCTACACTGAGTGTGCCATCTGTTTCCCGTTGTAACCCTGGCTAGTACAAGCACTTACTATGTACTAGGTGCTAAGGATGCAACAGTAAACAAAGATAAAAATTCCTGCCTTCTGGAGACTACATTTTAGTCAGTTTTAAATGCCCAGTTGTCAGGTCTGCGTAGGTTATAGCCTTGCCTGTCTGAAGTTTATATGTCTTTCTTGCCACAAGTTACAAAGGAAATGCACACCTGTGTTTGCAAGTATGTTTTGTATAAACTCCTATAAATAGAATTTTTAAAAATCCTAAGGGTAGGAACTCTTAGCTTCTTTAAATCTTCCATGTGTTCCCTTCATTTATTCAGGAAATAGTTATTAAGTGCCAGAGGGTTCAATTCATATTAACTGCCTGTTACCCTGTTCCTGGTATCATACTACATGCAGAGGAGTGGGAGGTAGGTAGAGAGAGGGAAAGTTTAAAGATAAGGACAAGTTGTATGAAAAATAGACTCAAACAATCACTGCACAATATAAAAGGGCTATAATAGAGATTTGTGAGAAGGGCTATAGGAGTATGGAGGAAAGAATGACTAACTCATTTCAGGGATTGGTAAAGAAAGGGTTCTTGGAGTTAATGTTTGATCTGAGCTTTGATGGATGAGGAATACTTTTCCAGAAAGCGGAAAAGAGAAAGACATTTAGGAAAAGGAGAGGAGTTCTGAAACATCCAAAAAGTCTATCAGAAAACAACAAGTAGTGTGCTTTGCGGTGTGACTAGAGTACCACATTGGGGATGGTAGCAAGGAATGAGACTGGAAGAGGTATGCAGAGTTCAGACTTTGAAGGGGGTCATGTATGAAGAGTCTGAAATTTATTCTCGTAAATTACAGGAGACCCTTCAAACAATTTTAAACAGCAGTGAAAGAAATGAGACCTATGTTGTAAAAAGAGATTTATGTTGAAAATTTTGGGAGATGGAAATGAAAAAAGCAGTGAAGTTGGATAAAAATTAAAACAGGAGAATAGGTAGATTTTTGTTGTAACAATGCAGGAAAGAAATAAGAGCCTAAACTAAAACAACCACAATGAGAATGGAGAGATAAAGAAGGGAATGAATTTCACTGATATTTTGGAGGTGAAATCAAAGGTTCTGATACTCTCTTAGATGTGGATGAAGAAGGAAAAAAAGGAGATCAAGATGATGCAAAATAGATGGAAGTATAGTCACTATGGTAAAACAGAAAAAGAGAAAATGAAATCTGTCTTGCCAAAGGAGAAACACAAGAAGCAAGATGAGTATGCTGCAGAAACTGAAAAACTTCAGTAATTGGAAGTACTAGGTAGAGCTGAAGCTGAAGAGTGAACTGAAAACAGATGAGTGGAATGGTAGTTTATAAGTACAAAAAGTGGTTGATCCTTGATCCCCTCTATCCCCCTGACTGAGTCTCTTCTACTCAAGTAATACCGTCTGAACTGAACTAGAATGGCCTTGAACTCAGAGATATTAGGCAGGGCGAAGGCAAGGATGAGGCATAAAACTTAAGGGAATTGAATGAAAGTCTCCTCAATTCTAAGATGTCCTTCCAACTATAGCTTGGAGTTCCCCTCCCCGCAAAACCTCATGTTGAACTTTGATCTCAACGTTAGAGGTGGGGCCTGATGGGAGGTGTCTGGGTCATGGGGGCAGATCTCTTATGGATGGTTTGGTACTATCCTTGCAGTAATGAGTAAGTTCTCACTGTGTTGGTTCTCACGAAAGCTGGTTGTTAAAAAGAACCTGGCACACCTCCCACCCCCTGGCTTCCTCTTGCCATGTGATGTCTGCATATGCTGCCTCCCCTTTGCCTTCCTCTGTGAGCGTAAGCAACTTAAGGCCTTCATCAGAAGCAGATGTTGGCACCATCCTTCTTGTATGGTCTGCAGAATCGTGAGCCAAATTAACCTCTTTTCTTTATAAATTACCCTGCCTCAGGTATTCCTTTATAGCAACATAGAATAAGACACCCCCCATTTTGGTCCCATATTCAACTCCTAGAATGTTAACAGCTAATCAGATGGTTCCCAAGCAGAAGCCTCTTACATCATCTCCCTTTATAGAAATTCCCACTGGGCAACAAGCCTCACCCATATACAACAAACTTGCATTCAGTCCTTACTCTTAAATATAAAAGGATAATAAAGGATCACCAGAAAAGTGAAAACACTCTGCTAACAAGACAGAGACAGACACAGAGAAAAGGAACTTGAAAGAAACAGAGATAGAGCAGGCAGGTGAAGAAAATTTATTTTTTGCATCATTACAATTGTTAAAGAAAAAAATTACTCATGACACTTGGTAAAGATGATAAGGCCAACTTTATTCAAGAGGGGTTGTGGCAGTAAGTATAAGGAATACCATATATGTGTGTGTTTTCCAGTAGGGGAGAGAGATTGGACCCCACTCCCTTTTAAATTTTATTTTAATTTTTTGTAGAGATGAGATCTTGCTCTGTTGCCCAGGCCAGGGTTCGGTGGAGTGATTATAACTCACTGCTGCCTCCAACTCCTGGGTTCAATTTCTGCCACAGCTTCCCAAGTTGCTGGGACTGTAGGCACATGTCACTGTGCCTGGCTCTATAATGGCCACTGTTGAAAAACCAAAAGTTGCAAAGAATCATGGATGTTGAAGAGCATTAGAGAAGAAATGTAGCCATCTCTGATGTGCTGAAACCTTCTCTGATCCCATCCTTGGGGATCATTGTCCTTGTGTTCTATCCAAAAAGCAGGGTTTTTTTCCTTTTCTCTCTCTCTTTTTTCAGAGATGGCACCTTGCTCTGTCATCCAGGCTAGGATGCAGTAGTGCAATATAGCTCACTGTAACCTCAAACCCCTGTAAACAAGTGATTCTCCTGCCTCAGCCTCCCAAATAGCTGGGACTACATGCATGTGCCATCAACTCCCTTTAAAAATTAGTATCCTACAGCTGGGTTCGGTGGCTCTGCCTGTAATCCCGTGCCTTGGGAGGCTGAGGTGAGTGGATTGCCTGAGCCTGCGGGTTCGAGACCCGCCTGGGCAACTTGGCGAGACCTCATCTCTACAATAAATCAAAAAAATCAGCCGGGCCTGGTAGCACGCACCTGTAGTTCCAGCTCCTTGGAAGGCTGAGGCGGAAGGATCGCCGGAGCCCAGCAGTTCGAGGCTGCGGTGGCCGGGAGCGGCCACTGCACTCCAGTCTGGGCGACAGAGTGAGACTCAAACTCAAAAAAAAAAATTAGTATCCTCAGTCAGATAGAAGAAGATATTTTATCCAGGAAATAGGAATAGGGTTCTTTAAAAAATAATATATAAAGAGTAATAACTCTGGTAAATGAAACATGATAAAATTAAAGATTTAAAGGAATTCCTAGAAGGGAACACAGGTAAGATAAGAAAATGAAAGGACCAATCCAGGAGCTCCATATGAGAGAACAGAGAAAATGGAGTAGAAGTAATATAACAAAATCATCAAAACTATCAATCAAATGTAACAGAATAATTACATTTCCGACTACAAGGACTCAAAAAAAATTTATCTCCTATATACCCTTTCTCAGGAGCCTACTGGAGAATATATTCTACCCAAATGAAAAACTAAACCAAAAAATGAATAAAAGAGATTCAGCAAACAGGAAATCTAATACAGAAGGAAGGCAGCGAGAATAGCAAGGAAAATTGTGAAGTTTAATCTCAGAATGACAGTTAGTAGAGCTAGAGAGAGAGCCAAATCCAAATTGGAGCAGTACAGAGGGTTCTAGAAGAAATGACTACAGGAGGGAAGAAACCAAAACAATACAGTGACCAAATTGAAAGGTGATGAAAATGGCTCTTTACCTCTGTGGTCTTTCTCCCAAAAAACATAACCACAATCAGATGATGAGAAGACTATCAGATAAATCCCAGTTAAGGGACATTCTAGAAAATACCTGAACAGTACTCCTAAAAATGTCAAGGTCATCAAAAATAGGGAAGGCTGAAGAACTCTCTGGCCAAGCGGAAACTAAGGAGACATACCTACTAAATAGAGTGTGGTAAGCTGGAAAGAGCTATTGGAATAGAAAAAGGAGAATACATAGAAACTAAGGAAATCTGAAGAAAATATGAACTTTGGTTAATAATAAAACATCAATATTGGTTCATTAATTACAACAAATGTATCATGCCAGTGGAAGATGTTAATAATGGGAGAAACTGGGTATGGAGTATATGAGAACTCTCTATTATTTTTGAAGTTTTTCTGTAAATCTAAAAGTGTTCTAATTTTTGGAGTTGTGTGTGTGTGTGTGTGTGTGTGTGTGTGTGTGCACGCACATATGTGTGTTTTAGAGAGCTAACTGGGAGTTGGGGTGAGGGAAGATAATCGTGAACTCTAGGAAAGCCAATAAATTATACCAAAAAAAGAAGAAATTCTCTCACAGTATATCTCATGGATAAGCAGTGAATAATATTTATATAATCCTAATAATGTGAACACTAATTGTTGACTTAATAAAACATTGTGATATTAAATTGGCAGTTTAGAAGGACAAGTATGTGTGGATGATATGGAAGAAGTCAATAAACAATGTCTACAATTGAAAACTCAAGAAATAACAGTGGAAAGATTGTCTTTAGAAACATGGATAGTGGCAAATACCAATAGAAATGGTTTGTTGTTTGGGTTTTTTTGAGTCAGGGTCTCTGTCACCCAGACCAGAGTGCAATGGCACAATCACAAGTTGCCATAGCGTTGACCTTCAGGGCTCAGGTGATCCTTCTACCTCAGCCTCCCGAGCAGAGGGACAACAGGCTTGTGCCACCATGTCCGGCTAATTTTTTTTTAATAGATAAGGTCTCATTATATTGTCTAGGCTGGCCTTGAACTATTGAACTCAAGCAATCTTCCTGCCTCAGCCTCCCAAAGTGTTGGGATTACAGGCGTGAGCCATGGTGCCCAGCCCAGAAATAGTTTTCAAAAGTTGAAAATAGCTGCCTCTGAGTAGCTGGTTGTGGGGATAGTGTTGGGAGAGAAAGGGCAGCATTCCATCTTGTTCATTATAATCTTTTAGCATTCCTGGTCTTGGAAAATCTATATGACTGCCTGGGCACAGTGGTTCACTGGAGTTTGAGAGCAGCCTAGGCAACAGAGTGAGACCCTATCTCTAGAAAAAAATAGAAAAAAAGTCAGTCAGGTGTGGTGGCCTGCACCTGTAGTTCTAGGAGCTCAGGATGCTGAGGCAGTAGGATTGGGCCTAGGTTCAAGGTTATAGTGAGCTATGATCACACCACTGCACTCTAGTCTGGGTGATAGAACGAGACCATGTCTCCTCAACGATAGCAACAACAAAAACACATCTATGTAATATATTGCTTTGATAAAAATTAAATCTTAAACAGAACTGACAATATTTAGGCTGAAATGAAGAGAACATTATATTTCCTTGACACCAATAATAAAAGAGTAAATAAGATGTTTCTTTAAAAAAAAAAAAAAGAAGAATTGGCTGGGCTCAGTGGCTCAGCCTGTAATCCCAGCACTTTGGGAGGCCGAGGCAAGTGAATTGCCTGAGCCCATGGATTCAAGACAAGCCTGGGCAACTTGGCAAGACCTCGTCTCTACAATAAATAAAAAATTAGCTGGGCGTGGTAGTGCACCCCTGTAGTTCCAGCTACTTGGAAGGCTTAAGTGGAAGGATTGTGGGAGCCCAGCAGGTCAACGCTGGAGTGGCCGTTGAGTGTGCCACTTGCACTCCAGCCTGGGCAACAAAGTGAGACATTAAAGTGCCTTCTGAGAGACCACATTAATAACACATAATTATGGGTTAGAGCAGAGATATGCAAAAATATCTAAAAGATACAAGCTTAAAATCTCTAATGTACTGACTAAACATAGTTACATGGTTAAAGAAAGTTTCATTCAAAATGTGGATCATTTAGCTGCTGAAATCTAGAAAATGGAGGCTCTCAGAGATAGACACTGGCAGGGGTTACCTAGAGGAAAAAGATGCCCTTCAGCAAGTATGTTCTCTATTATATAGATGATGCATAAGCCTTTAAAGTACTTAACAAACTTCTCTTTCTCTGATTCCATACTCACTTAGCAACCTTGTAATTTAATTTGCCTTCCCATATAAAACTTCCTACAGGAGTAGAAAGGACACAAGTCTAAGGACACAATTGTCAGTCCTCTTGGCAGTTGTACTTTTCATTGAAAAATAACAATCCAGTATTCTTATTTTATAGATTTGTCTCTGTGAGTTAGGTTAATGTCAGTCAGCCTTCTGAGAGTCTCAGCACCATTCTCTGACTGATATATCAGGCCTCGGGGCCTGCAAGACTGAGTGCCAGCTCCTAGCCTGTGAATTTACCTAAGTGGTACCCACCTGCAGGGGTCAGTCAACTTTGATTAGCAACACTCTGACTTTTCTATCTTTGAACTTTTTTCACCTACATATGAAGGGTTATGCTAATAATGTGACACAAGACACATAGTTCTAGAACTACATGATTCTAATGTTTTATTTTTCCAGTTGTGATATTTAACCAAGAGTGAATAAGGCTATCCTACTCCAGGATTATATTAGGAAGATGGTAACGACCAGAATCTCCTTTTGTGTTCTCATGAATGCACCAATATGATGTAATCTGTTGAGAATCAGTGTCTAGTTACACCACCTAGGCTGAAAGTTAGAATTACATAAATAGAACAAACGCGGTGGCTCATGCCTATAATCCCAGCACTTTGAGAGGTCGAGGTGGGAAGATGGCTTGAGTCCAGGAGTTTGAGAATAGACTGGGCAACATAGGGAGAACTTGTCTCTACAAAAAAAAAAATCAAAAATATTAGCTGGGCATGGTGTTGCACACCTGTAGTCCAAGCCACTCAAGAGGCTGAGGTGGGAGGATCACCTGAGCCCAGGAGGTTGAGGCTGTGGTGAGCTATGAACATGCCACTGCTTTCTTGGCTGGGTGAGAAAGTGAGACTCTGACTCCAAAAAAAAAAAAAAAAAAAAATGACATAAATAGTGGTAATGATCTCTTTTTTTTTTTTGAGTTGGAGTCTTACTCGGTCGCCCAAACTGGAGTG